>NC_085138.1:282599318-282644453 GCF_035046485.1 Aedes albopictus
TGTGTCACCTATTTCAGTATCATAATGAAATGCTTCTCCATACTGGTAAAGCTACGTGATGTAGGAAGGTTTGTCCAATGTTAATAATCATATTTTTGTGTTATTGCATACATAAAGAACATATTGTTTTGATGGATCAATGAAGGCAACTTTCCTAGCATTCACCGCATGTAAACAGAGGCGCCACCGTATATGGACGTTAACATTGTGACAGCAGTGGAGTTATGTCAAACACACAAGGCTACAGTGGCGCTATCTGCTCATTTCATAGCGACCATTTTAGTTATTTTAATGATCCATTACTCTCGACCATTAATTTTTACTAACATTTGCGTACTATTTACAAAACTGTCGAATCAAAACTTTTGTCACATTCAAATTTATTTGAAAATCAGCCCGCGGGCCGCAGGAAACCTCCTTGACGGCCGCATGTGGCCCGCAGTCTGCAGTTTCGTGATCACTGCCCTAGGGCAACCCATGTTGGGATACCCGGAAAATTCCCTAAACAATCCTTGAAGAAATTGCTGGAAAAATTTCGCAGCGAAAATCTTAGCAAAAAATACTTGAGAATTACTCAAGATGAATTTCTGGATGAATTGCATGAGAAATTCTTGGAGAAACCTCTAGATGGAATGTCTGTAGAAATTCCCGGAAGAACCCCAGCACAAGTTTCTGAAGGACTCATGGCAGCTAATCCCTAGAAGAATTTCTGCAGAAATTACAAGATTTCTGTAGCAGGGATATCTGGAGGAAATTCCAGCAGAGATTGCTTGAGGGTTGCTAATTTGCCCTTTTCAAGCGACAATCTTGGGAATAGAGTATCATCGTGCCTGCCGCACAATATATGATTGCAAAATGTTAAATTGGTAGAGAAAGTTTTCCGTTTAAAACTGTGGAAGCTCATAAAACACGAAGTTTACAAGTAGACTTTGTTCCAGTTGGTATATGACGCCAGCAAAAAGAACTAGTTGCGTGAGTTGTGTATGGAGCTAAAAGAAACAAACAAGCTGACGAAATCAGATCAAAAAGCTTACAACATTGGGAATAGACAAAATCAGGAGTAGATAAAATCGGAAGCTGACGAAATCGAAGTACCACTATAATACCTAATTTTATCAGAAACGAACCTCATTTTATCAAGAACAAACCAACCAAAATTCATTTCGCCTTCCAGCAAAAGAAATTACTGAAACGACTTCAGCAATAACAATTTTACTGCATGCATAATCAGCAACGCAATTTTGGTTTGCTAATTATTCAGCAATATGTGATAATTACTGACCATCTAGCAAAGCATCTATCAAACATTTTGAATTTGCTCGATGGATTGCAATAAAAACATATAACATACTTTTTTTATTTTTTTTGGGCAAAATCGAAAATGTTTACTAATATTTTGCTGATTATCCAGCAATATGCCAGAAAGAGCGATGTGAAGGATTGCTGCACAGTTGTGAAAATGAATTGCTGAAACATTTATTTTGCTGAAAGAATTGCTGGAAGTACATCACGAAAAAATCAGCAACATTTTGCTGATTACCAGCAATAAAAATTTGGTGTGAAGGACTAGACAGTTTTTAGTGCAGAATAACTGAATCAATTATTATTTTATTTATTTATTGTGATTACCTCCATCTGACAAAATGTCTTAATGAAGCTTAAAAAAAATGCCTCATATCGTACAATTAATTAAAAACATTGGTCATGAACAAAAACAACTAACTCATGTTACGGAAGTATGACGTAAATCGTTGCTGGAGTGTGGAAACAGATACGTTAAAGTCGAAAATGTGAGCTACGGTGTTGAAAGTTTCCGACATAAAACGAACAGGGTCGTGCTGTCCATAAGCGGTGTTCCGACCTTCCAACCTGAAGAGGTTTTGCCTCCGGAGCGATCGTGCTGGAGCATTAATGTTTATTCTGGCCAAAAGTTGAGAAGAATCAACGCTGCCGTTCAGTAACTTGACCACAAACATAGTCTGCGCGGTTCGGCGTCTATTCTCCAAAGTGTCGATTCCCAGTAGTTGACAGAGATTATGGTAGGGAGTCATGCGTTGATCATTTTGCCAAGGAAGATTCCTTAGCGCGAAACGCATGAACTTTTTCTGGATTGATTCGATGCGAGATATCCAGGTGGTTTGATAAGGGCACCACACGACGACGGCAAACTCAACAACGGACCGCACAAGTGCACAATACAGTGATTTTAAACAAAGCGGATCGCGGAATTCATTAGCGATTTTCATTATAAAGCCAAGCTGTCTTTTCGCTCTAGATATAACGTCTTCATAGTGGAACCGGAATGTGAGCTTTTCATCTAGGATGACGCCGAGGTCGCGTATACGGTGCACTCGTTCCAGAGGTATACCAGATAGCGTATATTGGTACATGATCGGTTTCAGGTTTCTGCTAAAGCTAATCACCTGGCATTTGTCAACACTCAAGGTTAGGCAGTTATTTACGCACCACTGCTCAAATCGGCACAAGAGCGTCTGTAGTTCAATACAGTCACCAAGGCTATTGACAATCATGTATATTTTGGCGTCATCGGCATAAAACAGTCTCCAGAAGGAATTCGTAGAGTAATTGCTGGAGTAATTCCTGAAGGCACTCCTGGAGTATTTGCTGGAGAAGTTTCTGGAATATATCCTGGAGTATATCCAGAAAGAATTCCTGGAAGAATCCCTGGAAAAATGACTGATGAAATTCCTGAAAGAATTTAACGAAGAATCCTTGTGAGGAATGCCGGGAAGAACCCCTATTGGAATTGTTGGAGGTATACTGGGATAATTTAGTGGAGGAATTTCAGGAAGAATTTCTGGAGGACACTGCGGAGGAATTCCTGAAGGAATCCCTTGATGCATTCATAGATAAATTGGCAGTTATTCATGAAGAAATTCTTGGAGGTATTTCTGGAAGAATTTCTGGAGAAATTACCCGGGAAGATTACCTGGAAAAATCCCTGGAAGAATTCCTGGAGGAAACTCTGGAGGAATCCCTGGAAGAATTTCTGGAAAAATCTCTTAAATCCTGAAGAAATCCCTGGATTAGTTGTCGGTGAAGATCTTGGATGAATTCCTGAAGGAGTTCTGGGGAATTGCTGAAGGATTACCTGAATGAATTCCTTGATGAGTTTATGGAGGAATTCGCGAAGGAATCCCTGGGGGTATTCCTGTAGGAATCCCTGGAAGAATTTGTAGACAAATCGCTGGAGCGATCCCTGGATAAATTCCTAGGAAAATTCCTGGAGGAATCCTTGGAAAGCTCCCTGGAGGAATCCCAGGAGAAATTTCTGGAGGAACTCTTGAGAAAATTTCCTTGAGGAGTTTTAAGGGAACGCCTGGAGAAATCTTTGGGGGACTCCCGTGGAATCTTCGGGGAATTTCTGGAGGAATTTCTGTGGAACTCCTGCAGGACTTTTCGAAAAGTTCTTGAAGTAATTCCTGAGGAACTCTTGAAGAAATTCCAGCATAGCTCCTGAAGAAATTTTCGAGAAACTGCTGGGAAACTCCTGAACAATTTCACGGGAAGTCCTGAGGCAATCTTTAGGAACTCGTAGATGTTCTCGGAGAACATCACGATGTATTTCTGAGGGACTCCTGGAGGAATTACCGAGGAACGCCTAGAGGAATTCTTGGGTAATTTTCGACACTCCCAAATATGTACCATAAAGATCATTTCTATGTCAGTGGATGCACAAGTAACACAAAAAATACTCAAAATATTATGAGATACAATAGAGGTAATCGTGGAAGAATTACACCGATAAAGTAAAGAGATACAAGAGTCGAGCTTGTAGCGCTTGAATGTCTTAATTCCAGAATAGTTTGGATGACCTAGATCACCAAGTGAATGTTGCTAAATTATCAGAATTGCACTCTGAGGTTCTAAGAGTAGCGTAGATTATATTGCGCGAGAATTCGCTACAATAAAAATATCCTAAGATTTACAGATATTGTGACCCATACTTCAAAATACATTGGGTCCATTTGTATGCAAGTCAGTGAACAACCAAATAGCAACAAAAAGAGATACTCGTAATATAATGAGGTGCAACAGACACAATCGTGAAAAAATTATGCCGATAGAGTGAAGAAAAACAAGAGTAGAGCCTGTAGACCTTGAAGATCCTAAATCCAGAATAGTTTGGAACGCCTGGAATATCCCATGGATGTACCAAAAGCATTATAGATGTGCACTGAGGTTCCATCAGCAGTATAAACTACATTCTACGAAAATTTTTTACAACTAAAGTTCAAAGTGTATTGGAGGCCATTTGTGTTTCACGGAATGTCCAACTACCAAAGGCGAGGATACACAGAATACACTATATACATGAAAATTTAAACTAATTAACAACATCTTCATTAAATGAAAAGAAAATCGCGTTAAGTACTGTTCCTTTGAATTCCACTAAGAATTTGCATCCTTTGACAGATACTTACCGCTTACCGGTCAGGCTAAGGCCGGGGTGGCCTCTGCTGTACATAGTAGCCGCCTCCATTCCACTCGGTCCATGGCTGTTTGTCTCCAGTTCCGCACTCTGCGTAGGGTCCGCAGATCGTCCTCTACTTGGTCGACCCACCTAGCTCGCTGCGCTCCACGTCTTCTTGTACCGGTCGGATGACTCTCGAGAACCATTTTAGTCGGGTTGCTATCCGACATCCTGATGACGTGACCCGCCCACCGTAGCCTCCCGATTTTCGCGGTATGGACGATGGTTGGTTCTCCCAGCAGCTGATGCAGCTCGTGGTTCATTCGCCTTCTCCACGTCCCGTCTTCCATCTGCACTCCGCCGTAGATGGTACGCAACACCTTCCGTTCGAAAACTCCAAGGGCGCGTTGGTCCTCTGCACGTAGGGTCCATGTTTCGTGCCCATAGAGGACGACCGGTCTAATCAACGTTTTGTAGATGGTTAACTTCGTGTTACGGCGAACTTTATTCGATCGTAGAGTTCTGCGGAGTCCAAAGTAGGCACGATTTCCTGCCACAATGCGCCTCTGAATTTCTCTGCTGGTGTCGTTGTCGTCGGTCACCAGTGAGCCCAAGTACACGAATTCTTCAACCGCCTCGATTTCATCACCGTCGATATGAATTCGGGGTGGCGGGCGCGGTGATTCCTCCCTGGAGCCCTTTGCCATCATGTACTTTGTCTTCGACACATTAATGACTAATCCGATTCGCCTGGCTTCACTCTTTAGTCGGATGTACGTTTCCGCCATCGTCTCAAATTTACGAGCAATAATATCAATATCATCGGCGAAACCAAGCAGCTGAACGGACTTCGTGAAAATCGTCCCACTCGTGTTTATCCCCGCTCTTCGTATTACACCCTCCAAAGCAATGTTGAACAGCAAGCACGAAAGACCATCACCTTGCCGTAACCCTCTGCGAGATTCGAAGGGACTCGAGAGTGTCCCTGATACTCGAACTACGCACATCACTCGATCCATCGTCGCCTTGATCAACCGTATCAGTTTATCCGGGAATCCGTATTCGTGCATAATCTGCCATAGCTGTTCTCGATCGATTGTATCATACGCCGATTTGAAATCGATGAACAAGTGATGTGTGGGCACGTTGTATTCGCGGCATTTCTGCAACACCTGGCGGATGGCGAACATCTGGTCCGTTGTAGCGCGTTCACCCATGAATCCAGCCTGATATTGCCCCACGAACTCTCTTGCAATCGGTGATAGACGGCGGCATAAAATTTGAGAGAGTATCTTGTAGGCAGCGCTCAGTAGTGTGATCGCGCGGTAGTTCCCGCAATCCAACTTATCGCCCTTTTTGTAGATGGGACAAACGATACCTTCCATCCATTCCTCCGGTAATACTTCCTCCTCCCAAATCTTGGTAATGACCCAGTGTAGTGCTCTCACCAGTGCTTCTCCACCGTATTTTAGAAGCTCGCTTGGTAGTTGATCTGCTCCAGCGGCTTTGTTGTTTTTCAACCGGCCAACCTCCTCCTCAATCTCTTGAAGGTCAGGGGCCGGAAGTCTTTCGTCCTGTGCACATACTCCTAGATTTGTTACCACGCCACCTTCGGTACTTGCAACGTCGCCATTGAGGTGCTCATCGTAATGCTGCCGCCACCTCTCGACCACCTCACGCTCGCTCGTGAGAATATTCCCGTGATTATCTCGGCACATGTCGGCTTGTGGCACAAAGCCTCTGCGCGAGCGGTTCAGCTTCTCGTAGAACTTTCGTGTGTCCTTAGCGCGGTACAGCTCTTCCATCGCTTCGCGATCTCGTTCTTCCTGCTGGCGCTTCTTCATCCGGAAGACTGAGTTCTGCCTGTTCCGCGCCTGTTTGTAACGTGCCTCATTCGCTCTCGTACGGTGTTGCAGCATTCTCGCCCATGCTGCATTCTTCTCGTTTTTCAACTGTTCACATTCGCCGTCGTACCAGTCGTTTCTGTGATTCGGAGTCGCGAAGCGTCGTCGTAGATTATCCTGTCACATCCTGCGAAACCTAGTGACTTGCAATTCCATGTTCCAAGTTTCCAATCGTAGTCCTTATTTCGTCGCGTGGGTCTTTGCCGATTGTATCGAGTCGTATTTTCTCCTATGTTATTCGCAATGGGGATTTTTACGGGTGGCTTATTGGGCCTACGCCAACACTCCTGTCTCGCCGGAGGGCCATCGTGCCAGTTCTGTTTAACGTCCCAACCAACACTGGGACGACCACGCTGATGGGGCTACCACCTTGGATCTAGCTGGGCGTGGTGCAGCGTTTCTTACTCAGCCGCTGGATGCCAGAACAGACGCTGTTTGAGCCGCACCTCCTTGGTGAACAGACACTCGGATCGTACCTCCTCAATCTAGCTGAAGTCAGAAGGACAACAGTGCCCAGGCTGCACTACCAGCTAAGCACACAACTCTTAGCTGGCGGTCTTTGTCATCGCTTGACCCGTGGAAGCATGAGGTAGGAACTTGTGAGGACATCCTTTGACAGATACGTATCTGAATTTGGAAAAGATGGGGCTATTCTGCATGGATTGATTATAAATAGCAATAAATGCATGTTAGTAATTTGTAATGTTATTAGTGATAACGTAAACCTTATAGTAACAGAACCATTTTTCAAGTCAAGGAAGTTCTTACGTTAGCACAAACCTCAATTGTTATTTAATGATTTTTGAAGGAAGTGATTGTTGAACTATGCTTAGCTTTTAGTACGCTGTGACTCAACTTCCTATTCCATTCCCTTGATAGTTGACTAATAGGAAATCTCTTATGATAGGAATTTTCCTAGCAAGTTATCGTTGTAAGAATAACGTGCAACGATTTTATTTTCCTGCAATTTTATCCTCGGCATATACATTGCATTATCTTTTTTTTTCTTGTGCCGATTCCGAGCTCATAATGCCATTTCTTCAACATACTTACCACATTATCATCGAAGTCCCACGCTTTCGCCTGATTCCCACTCGATCGAGAAGGCACGAACGGCTTCCCCAGAACAATTGTACAGCAGTGGGCCATCACTATCAAAACGATCCTCGCTATGCAGAGCATCCTCGAAAGGGTATAACGATCCGAGACATTTCGCCTACTACCAAACCGAGCCATCGTCGTCGATCTTCTTGGGGAAGCTTCCTCACACTTTATGCACTCACTGATCCCTTCTTTGAAGGTGAACCTTTTTTTTCGTATTAATTTTTATGCTAACTCAGTAACCACAACACGAACCAAGCCACCGGCGGCAGAACACTTCCAAACTTATTTCTTTTTCCTGCTTGGTTTGCGATTTCTCTCTTCTTCGCTCCACCTATCTTTTTTCCCCCCAACCAGAACTGGATTCGCAGTGAGACGGCACTGAGCCGACACCTTCCTTTAATTAATTTCGCTCTTTCCAAGACACGAGCTGATGCACCACATTCTCCGGCCAGAGATATACGACACTTCACGATTTAAATGCGCCTTTTACTTTTTTATTGCACTTCACAAAAAAAAAGAAAACCTTGACCAGGTTCGTTTGGACTGGACCTGGCGCCCTGGTTCTGGACGATACGTAATTCCAAGATGTAGTAAAAGCAGCTGATTTCAGACCACGCGGGGTAGGTGCGGGGAAGCTACACAGAAAGCTGGCGTCAACGGCGAGACATTGATGTCGCGTATCCTGTCGGCACGCAGGGGAGATCCCGAAGGGTCACACGCTTTCATTCATAAAAACCCGGTCCTGCATATCCTGGCAGCGATGTCCTTGCGCAGAATCCACGATGAATCATCCAATCACACGCTGCTACTGCTCGTCGTCGGGTTGACTCTGTTTACGTTTTGAAATTTGAAACCGACATCCAAACAGGTGACACTTGAACACCGGAAACGCTGCAACTTATGCACTTTTTCGAACAGATGTGTGGAACTTTCGTGACTGTGGACAATTAACTTCAATAAAACTAGAATTAATCGATTCTTGCTTCGCAAATCACTCAAATCTAATCACACCCGTTGTAACCACTGGCCTTCGTCGAAGAACACAATAAATGAGGGCACATTACAATCGGCAATGACAAACATTCACTCGGAAACACAAGAAATTTTCAACACGCAGGCGTCGATTTTCACGTTTTCCATCCACTACCAGCCAGGATGGGTTCGCGTGCAAGATGCAACAAGCCAGTCAACAATGGAAACCCAAACAAACTGGCAGAAACCATGTAGCAGGCAGTTAAAAAAATGTAAACAAATCCGAAAAAACACAAACAACTCGATCGCCCAAAATTCAACCGCGCTCGATCACCACCGGACGACGAGAAAGACACCCAACCACGCACACAAAAATCGAACCGGCCGACTGTATGACGGTCAGCGATGCACTGACTGGATGAAGTCAGAAGCAGAAGCATGAACTCTGGGGAGCGTGCTGTTTGGTGTGTTTCCAACTTCATTCTTTTTTCTACTTTATTCTGCAGTAGACATCCGCGACGGATTCTTCAACACTACGCGATCGCTAATATACACGTTCTTGGTCGGTGTGTGTAAGGCGTAAAGATCGCTCGTCGTCGTCGCTATGTGAGTGAATCACGGGAAGCGTGAACGCGATCGACTGGAAGGATGAATGCAAGGATATTTTAATTCAAAATTCGTGACTACTAGGTAAATTACGACCAATAATGCACGATTCTGCATGTCTTATTACAAATAGCTAGCAAGAATAAATTCATCTGAATACCCGTTCTATATTAATATAAAAAAAATTGTAGAATGTACCACTAGAACCCATAATATGTGGCGGTAAAGACTGTGGAAATATAAATAACACTAAATACAGACTGCCTTTATAATTTCATAAACAATATTCAGTAGAGTTAAGACTGGATCTTACAGTTTCGTTGATAGGACGAACACTGATCGTTATCAGTGGAGACTTCAACGCTTCGGCAGTAAAGAGGGGAACCAACCTCAGATCAACGTAAGACTGATATTACAGCCTGCTGAAAGCCTTGAAGAAGTTGAACGTGAAAGTGATGATGATGATGATGATGATGATGATGATGATGATTGTGTACCCACCATCAGCGCAAGGATTACCTATGGCTGCAGGTGCAGAGTCATACCAGAAGGGAATGATCTACCTGATGGTTTGTTGTATCAGGGTAAGCTTAATTTACTGGAGACCTTCGGAAGGCAACACGATGGCTGTTATCTGAAGAAGTTGAACGTGAAAGTGTGCAAAAACGAAGGCTCTATGAGAACATTCCGCAAAGACGGCCGCAGACGGCCCCTCGCAGATGGATAATATGAACTGTCAAATAAGTGAGAAGCACATGCATAGTGACCATCACGCGATCTCCTACAGCATGGTTTCCCAAAGTGTGGGTCGCGATCCCCCAGGGGGGTCGCCGGCGTTCATCCAGGGGGTCGCGAGGGACAGGAAAATATTTTACTGTAACAGGCAACAAATGATGGAATTTCTGTGGGGGGTTACGAAAACTACGTCAGCTGGCAAAAGGGGGTAGCGCGACCTGAAAGTTTGGGAACCTATGTCCTACAGCATTGTTAGTCGGTGAATCTCTGCAGATCCTCACAAGGAAGCGGACTAGCAATCGAAATTAGAGTACGGAGGATCAGCAAGGATCTATTTGTCGAAGCACTTTTAACAGATAGTGGCATACTTTTTTTTATGTCTTTATTATCGAGACTTTCAGCCCGAGGCTGGTTCGTCTCCAAAGTGGCATACCTGTTACGAGCGCTATGGAACTATCGGAAGCAGCACTCGAGAAAACGTGTCTGTCTTAGAACTAGAAGACGAATTCAGAAAGCTTGACCTACGGCGATTAGAGAGGAATGCGTCGACGAAGTGGAAACTGGAAGTAGATGCCGGCGAAAACCAGGTGTCTAACGATGAGCTCTTTATAATAGCCAAATAATTTCAAGTGAGTAAAGTTTCAGGTCCGGATGGTATCTCCAAAATGTCATTTAGGGAGGGGGGCCTTGTGTTTTTGGTGCGATTCTGGCGTTTTCGAACATGCTCAAGATGGTGTTTTAGCCATGTTTGGCGTACAACTACTTTAGAGACATTTGGAATATTCAGAAGCCAGTGTTGCAAGCCGCCAGGAGACGCTGCATCTTATCGACCGATATATCTGCTGGTTAAGCTTGGAAATCTTCTGGCAATGATCATCCTGAACAGGCTGGTGAAGATGTTGAGCCTGGACGTGTTTGCGTCGTATAACAGATACGTTTTTTGACTTCAACCATAAGGTCGACGAGTCAAGTCAAGTACGCGATATTAACCCTAATAGGGATACCTTCATGGCCTCAGTTTCGTCATCTCGCTGAGTGTGTTCCATCGAAGACGAGCTATGAAAGGCGCCTGGGGTCCAATGGACCCCAGGTAACCCTTTTAGGGTTAAAGATGACCTCACGGTACTGACACCGTAAAGACTGGCAACGTGATTCAGATCTCATGTCAGGTCTTTCAGCCTCTTATCATGCAGTTTGGATCCCTATCTCCATGTGGCATCGGCCAGGCTGGGGGTAATCCTAGTGCAGATTGAGTAATTTTGGTCGTAGACTGACAGCGAAGGGAGATTGGCTTCTGCAAACCTGATCGTCTGTTATCCATATGGAGTGGCATCTGTTCCTCGTGTTAGGAGCGGCTGATCGACGTCCGAGTGTCAGGGAAGGGCTCCAAGCCGATAGTGCACTACAGGTCGGTAAGGATGGGAACACTCACTTGGAAAGAGTTACACTCACTTGCAGTTTTCTCATCTCAGAAGCGTACAATCAAGAAACGATGTATGGACGACTTTTACCTTGTGATTTTGCCTAAAGCATTGCCGAATAGAGTAGGGGTCGCACACGCTTACCAAAGTCGTGAGGGAGCGGCGAAGGCAACTCTCCACAAGGTGAATGTGATTTACACTCACCTCGTGGAGAGTCGCTTTCACAGCTCTTTCACGACCTTGGGATTCGTGTGCGACCCTTACTCTTTTCAACAAAGTTTTAGACGAAATCCAAGGCAAAAATCGCCCATACATCGTTTCTTGATTGCACGCTTCTGAGCTGAGAAAATAGTAAGTGAATGAAACTCGTTGCAAGTGAATGTTCCCATCCCTGCAGGTTGGACTCGATTATCCGGAGTCGGTTTCTGAAGCTTTTCTAACATATATCTGAGAAACGAAAAGTCATTTGGAGCTGAAATTTTGACATTTTGTCAAGCCAATCACTCAAAATCCCAGTTTTTTACAGCATTCCGTTTGCCAGATATATGTGAAAGAAAATTCTGAAGGAAAACACGTGTTGTTGCAACGGAATTCTTTATTACATCACTGAACCTAACCTCTAAAATGTTTGACAATTCTCAGATCACTTGACAGATGTAACATGAACAAAAAGAGAACGGCAACACGGTCAGTAAAGTAGAGATCATGTAGAAGATAGTTTTTATCTTTATCTTGCCTAGTTGTAGTCTGTCAAGTGTTCTGAGAATTTTGGAGGTTAGGTTTAGTGGTGTATGAAGAATGACAAACTAGAATGATATATTGAAATTTATAATTCAAGGGTTACTATGACCAAAATCCCCCCTTAACCCCGCCAAAATTGATCTTCAGATGGAACGTGTTCAAGGGCAATAGTTTTCTGCTCCAACTGGTTTTTGATGAAATGACTCCTTTTTCGGCTAAACACATTGCACTTCTGTTAACGCAACGCATTTCGCTCTGAATGAGCGCCACCATAGAGCTTCCTGGCCCGCGGCTGCAATCTCCATGTACTCTGCTTTCGCCGTGGAGAGAGCAACGATGCGTTATCTTCTGCAGCACCATGCAACTGCACCGCCCGAGTGCTTGAAAACATAGCCTGCCACAGACCGTCTGGTCTCTGCACAGATCGAAAAAAGAGTGTAAAATTCTGTGACATATGATGCACATAATTGGAGCGTGGGATATCACAGAAGTTTACATGACATATCATGTAAAAGTCACAAAATATCATGTAACTTATATGTAATGTAATTCAGCATGACTCTGAGTGTTTACATGACATATTACACAAATTTACATGATATATCATGTAAACCATCATAACCCTAAGTTTACATGACCAAAAAGAAGTTTACATGACGTGTAAATCTCATTATTTTTATCTGTGTGGATCGTCTGCATACGAATACCCGTGCAACAATTCTTCACTCTCGCTATTGTAGATACCCTTCATATCCTTCGTTCCTTTCAGGTACCGCAGAATGCGTTTAGTCCATTGGCTCGGAAGACTTGAGGCACATTTCTTTGTTTAACTTCTGGCGTAGATTGCAGCTGACCAATCCAAACCGTTCCAGAAGTTGCTCGATATACTTCGCCTGCTCCAGGAAGATCTTTTCGTCAGCTTGCATGACACGCATCCCCAGGATCTGCTCCGCTTAGCCCAGATCCTTCATTTGGAATCTCGCCATTAGCTGCTGCTTCAACGCGTTGACCATGTTTGCATCGTTGGCGAACATCAACACTGCCCCCACTCGTATAACAGTCCCATATGAATAGGAAACACAGCAAAGATGGGACTGTAATGCGACTGGGGGCAGAACAGGTCATCCACATATACGGCCACGATGAGAACTTTGTCGCCGTTGATCAGGAAATAGCCGCACGAGTCCATTTTCGATTGCCGTAGCCCGATGTCCCTAAGTACCTCAAGCTTCTTGTTCCACATGCGACTTGCCAGCTTAAGTCTGTATAGAGCCTTTTTCAGACGACACACCTAGCCGCCGGATAGTGCAAAACCTTCTGGTTACTCCACGTAGATCTCCTCGTCCGTCAAATAGCCTTGAAGAAATACCGCTACTGCGCTGAGCTAATGGATCTTCAGCCCCACCCAGACAACCAGTAATCGTATAAGATGTTGCATAAGATGATAAAGTGGACGCCATATGCGTGCATGCCTCCATTTAGGCGCATGTTAAATGTACGCATATCGCCTCCACTTTATAATCTTATGATCTTATGCAACATCTTATACGATCACTAGTTGACTGGGCAGTCTCGCAGTTACTGCCATTAGATAATTATCCGTACTTGCCTTGGATACAACGCTCCCTGCCACTGCACCTTACCACACATTGGGGGTCCTCTTTTTGTAGAGGGAGCGCAATTTCTGATGAGTTAATGGTTCTGCTACGTTAGCTTATCCGCCTTGTTCGAATTCCGAGTCGATGTCCACTGATTACATCCGAAATTGTTGCATCTCTGGTTCGGGAGATTAAAGTCGTTGTACAGTTCGTTGCTAACTTCGTTCAGGAACACAACGTCTAGGTTTTGGATTGTAGACACGATAACACGATAAACTTTTGCTCCGGATTGTGCGACACACTGGTTTTGTGCTGGATTGCGCAATGCCTCAAATATCGCTTCATGCCACAATTCACGTACTCGATCCCGCTGTCGTTTATTAGTCGCTGTAGACGCTTACCTGTTTGAGTCTCTGCATATAGGCTTGAAAATCCTTGAAACATTCCAGCACTTCTATATTCGATCGAATGGTGTAGATGAAACACTTCCTGCTGCAATCGTCGATGAAGGTAAGAAATTGATTGATTGATTTGTCTTTATTAGAGAGACTTTCAGCCCTTGGTTGGTTCGTCTCTAGAAGGTAAGAAAGAATTTGCTGCCTCCTACGGAAGTTGTTCCCATAGGACCAAACAGATAGCTGAGGACGAGTTCCAACACCTCTGCTGCCCTGGCCTCTCTGAATTTGAACGGTTGACGTTGATGCTTTCCTTCCAAGCACGGAATGCACGTCAGAATATCGGATTCGTCGAATTCCACACCACGGACCATACTGCGAAGTTGCTTCAAACCGTGTACAATCAAGTGCCCCATGCGGCGATGCCATAATCCGATGTCCGCCTTGCACGATACATTTCTTCCGGTTTGGCGGAATCGTTACAGTCCACCTTGCTGATCAGCAACAGTCACATTTCAACCGGTCTGGTCGAAAACGCCCTTGGAAAACATCACCTGATGACCACGACTGCAGACATTGTGCAGCGATAAAAGATTCATCGCCAGTTCCGGAATGCACAGCACTTCCGAAACTTCCAGCACTTCGGTTCCATCACTCAAGTCAGCGCAAACAGCATGGAGACCAGGCCTGCTAAATATCAGTGCCTGCCCAGGCAACCAATAAGCACTTTATTCAGCATTAATTCAGCATTATATGCGCCTTTACAGCTGGTCAATTAATGCCACTCAGCCGTATATGCGCCTTTAATGCTACATAAATGCAGGTTTTGGCCCAATATACGGCTGCTTAAAGGCTGTACCTTCAGGAACTTCTTAAACAACTGTCAATATAATAACACCTTGACTGTAACGCCTTAAATGAGACAAACTAAAATAGAAAAAATCGCCCCTCCCACTTCCGCTCCTCCACTCGCTCTGTCATTTTTCTCTATCATTCAATTCAGTACGGCATATTTTCTGGTAGGTGTTTTTTTTTGCTGATAACTTCTCTAACTGCGACTCGATCTCAAGACCCTGCGATAGAACGTGTTGGAAGGAGCTACTGCGCGCTACAGGATAGGCTGAAAATGAAGCTGTGAAGTGCGCTGGTTTTTGGTCCTATTTTAACTTTGGCGCCGTCCACAAATTACGTAACGCTTTAGGGGGAGGGGGGGAGTACAGGCAAGCGTTACGGCTCATACAGAATTTTTAGGATTTTCATACAAAAAAGCGTAACGGAGGGGGGAGGGGGGGGGGGGGGGTTCAAAAATTGTCGATTTTAGCGTTATATAATAAATGGATGCTGCCTTTGTAGTGATTGGCTTTCATTACTGCTCAGGAGGTATTATTTTACTTTGAGTGTTTGTTCGAAGTTGAAGGAGGAAGATGGGAATGGCCACAGGAGGAACAGAAATGTAAAATCATCTTTTTCACTACGCCATGTTTGTTCGACATGAGTAATACTTTTACCACGTAAAGTAACTTCAACAGACATCGGTAATGGTTTACATAGACGCGACGATGCGACACAAATATAAAACACGAATTTGATGCTTCAAACATAGCAGAAAAACAATATTTTTTTAGCAGTTTTGTGGCTTTAAAATGAAATTTGGAATGCTTAAAACCCAAAACAAAATGTGCATTTGGAATGCTACATAGCAGCTGAAGGTTTTTGAACTGCATTTTGAATGCTTATTAAAGGTATCTATGCTGTCAAACTGCTATGCTAGGGCAGCCAGCAGATTAAATGCAAATATAAGACTGATGTACTGCTTATTCAAATGCTTATTGGTTAACTGGGAATGTATGATTGTTTTTACAATCCTCTATGATTGTTTTACAGTTCTATATTATTGTTTCTTAATCGGAAATCTGATTGAAACAGCATTAGTTTCAGGCTTTTGACGTGGGTTGTCAAGCTTGACATCTACAATATTATGGTAGTTTCAAAAATAGTTTTATTTTACCGCTTGTTTTTTTTCTTCTCTGGTTTGTTATTATTTAGGGTATGTGTACCATCAGTAATCTCACGCTCCCATATTCATCCTATTCGAAAACAAGCGATTACGGCCCCGATTGATTCCGTTCTTTTTGTTTTCATAGGTGCTCACTTCTAACCTTGCTTCTAACTAACAAAAAATACAAAAAATATGAAACAAAACAAGCAGCGCTTCAATCCTTTGTTTTACGTAGGATAAAAATGGGAGCCACACTTGGAGCTTAATAAGGGAACCAATACCCATAAGATGATGATGATGATGATGATGATGATGATGATGATTGTGTACCCACCATCAGCGCAACGATTACCTATGGCTGCATAGTCATACCGGAAAGGAATGATCTACCTGATGGTTTGCTGTAGCAGGGTAAGCTAAATATACTGGAGACCTACGGAAGACAACACGATGGTTGTTATCTCGTGACAAAGTCTGGCCACCCCACGAACATTTGTCCAGAAACCAGTTGATTTAGCTTCCTTAGGCTACCTCTCCCAATATCCCAAGTAACATGTAATTTATTTATATGTATTTAATTATATGGATAACCAATTACCTGATTTTACTTGAAACAATAAATATTATGATTATGATACATAGAATTTTAATTGACCTACATTACAATTTCAACTTTATTTACCTGAACAGCGCTGAAAAAAATGTTATTTTATTAAAGTTGAAGTTAAAATCCAGCAAATAACACTGAAACAAATGGTATATTAGTAGTGAAAAAACATTATACAAAAACAAAAACACAGAAAAATAAACCAAATTTTGATCTTATAATTTTCCAGCATTTAAAACAAACAAAGCTCTAAAATTACGAAATCAAAATTGGTTATGGTAGATCTTACGCCGTAACGCACCATTATAAGGTGATCTACCAACGTTACGGGTTAGGAACCAATACTCTATAAGAAAAACAAAACTAAAAAAATAAAAATTCTTACAGAAACATCAGGAAATCTTCTGATTAATCAAATTTACAACTTTTCAAAAAAGTCTTACCTTGTAAGTGTAGAATTAGGTAGCATAGGTTAAAATACACAAAAATAAAAATTAAAAAAAAAAGTTTTACTTTGTATTCCGCATACCGCACTAATTAAAGGTAATTTTCAATTATGCTTTTTATTCACAACAGCTTTGTTTAACTTGAAAACTAACACTTTTCCAGCATTAGCAAAGTGGTAAATGCACAGAGAACAGACATCCAAGTCCAGTTCCGAAACTGTGTAAATAATTTAACGGCCATTTCAAATTGGCAACACAAGTGGCAATAGCATGGCGCTGTAATCGGTTAATTTCCCATACTAATTTAATTCACCACTTGAAATGTTTCAATTCACCACTGACTGTGGCAATATGGTGTTTGGTGGCGTTAGTGTTGTCATCGTGTATTGGTTTGCAACCTTACTCAAGTAAAGATTCAAATCCTTACACAACTTTCCGAATGAAATTTGTTCTAGCCTGGATGTCTGTTCTCTGTGGTAAATGCTTTGCAAAACGAAACATTCTGCTTGGTTTGACAGAAGTAACCGAGGGATTCATCAGTAAAACATTTGCATAAAAATACTCTGCTTGATTTCATGTTAAATATTGTGGTTTTAACAATACTATACGATGCCAAGGGAATGATCAGTTAAATTGTCTTAGAAACAAAATAGAAATATGTTAATTCCCACAAGAGTCGCCATAAAACATTGGATTGCTGAATCAAACAGAATTTCTCATGGATGCGAGATGAACTAGCCTAGGGCTAAAAATCTCGTTAATACAGATAAAAAAAAAGAATTTCTCATGGATTTTAAACTAACAAATCTGTTTGAAACTACAAATAAGAATTCACAAATTTTCAAAAGAATTTCAATGTGTAAATTCAACAATCGTTATTTTAGTTTCAATGTGAACGCTTTTCTGTCCGTGTATACAATGCTTCTTTGTGAGTCCATGCAGTTGCAGTATACGATATCAGAATCGTTGCACGTGTCTTTTCCAAATTTTTCAACGCTTCCGCATTTGCGAACAGTAGAGTTATAAAATGGGAGTGAAATTATGAACAGAACATGTGATTTTCGATAACTTACACCAGCTTCATGGTTCTCTGTTATCAACTAAACAGAACGGAGAAAGGTCTGATAAGAACGCAATTTTTTCATCGTCTTATGCACTTTTGTTCACGCAATGTTAGCGTATTCCAACACAGAAGCATATAGTAGGTACTTGTTGCATCAAAACGCAAACGAGCAGTGATAACGCACCACCATTAAAACGCACACTGACTGGCTGGCTGCCGCGCCGTTATCAATCAGAAAAAGAAATTTGTATAGTAAACATGCATTCTCTTCAAGGCATCATCGGTATCAACCGACCATATAAAAGGAGCGGAGCAGATGACCATTGAAACGACACAAGGTCTCAACCCGTCCCGCCCGACCAGTCACTCAATCACTTTTGTTGAAACTGAGAAATGGATCCCTCCTATTTGTTCAGCTCTCCAGTTCGGATGTCCGCTGAATTTTTGTTATGACGCCGGGAGCACGAGAAGGATGCATTTATGATGGTTTGTTGATGCATCATGCTGATTGTCTCTGCAATAGAGTTAATAAACTATAGAGGACGAATGTCGCTGGTGTTCCCTTTGTTCTCGCTCAGAAACATGTCGGGTATCTATCTGTCAAACTGCATACTTTTCGGCTTTGACACTTATATCCCTTCCTATCTCCGCCAGCAAGAGATGTTCCGGCGGCGACGCCAGCGACGTTCTTCCTCTATAGTTTATTAGCTCTATTGTCTCTGCGCCTGCCTGCGCTCTGTCGTATTATTCAAAAGGCAAACGTTGCGTGTACGACTCACGGACTCATCGTCGTCGTCGATTGGCTTTTCACGGTTAATGGATAGTAAAGACGTGAAGACGTGATCGCGCGGGAGATCATTTTTTCACCGGCATCACTCCCACTCATTTTGTTTTGCGGTTGTTTTGTTTGCCATTTCAGTAGTGGTTACACACATGTGGTGCATCATCAGGCTCTGGCTGCAGCAAGCAGCAGTCCCTCGGTGAGCAGTGTAAATATTGACACGCTGTTGGATCTTCAATTTCGCGGCAGACAGGTCTTCTGGTTGAGGTGCGGTGAAGATGATCAGTCGATCATGTCGATGGTGAGCAGTTCATCAACCAATCAGTGAATCGTGGTGAAGGCCAGCTTTCAGTAGCGGAAAGGGCGGTTGAATCGTAGAAAGATGTTGAATTTCTTCGGCTTGGATATGGCCCAAGCAGCAATACGGTCTTGTACCATTTGGGCAGGTGTGCCTATTTTTGGCACTTTTCGCGATAAATAGGTCAAATTTGAAAATGATTACCTAATTTTTGACACACGGTGAGATACATATCCTATAACGATTGGTTTGAAATTGACTTAGTTTTAGCAGAAAATGCCCAAAATAGATACACCTGCCCGAATGGTACTTACCTTACCGATCAGGCTAAGGCCGGGGTGGCCTCTGCTGTACATAGAAGCCGTCTCCATTTTACCCAGTCAATGGCTGATTGTCTCCAGTTCCACACTCTGCGTAGGGTCCGCAGATCGCACCACGTCTTCTTGTACCGGTCGGATGACTCTCGAGAACCATTTTAGTCGCGTTGCTATCCGACATCCTGATGACGGGACCCGCCCACCGTAGCCTCCCGATTTTCGCGGTGTGGAGATGGTTGGTTCTCTCAGCAGCTGATGCAGTTCGTGGTTCATTCGCCTTCTCCAAGTCCCGTCTTCCTTCTGCACTCCGCTGTAGATGGCACGGAGCACCTTACGTTCGAAAACTCTAAGGGCACGTTGGTCTTCTGCACGTAGAGTCCATGCTTCGTGCCCATAGAGGACTACCGGTCTAATCCGCGTTTTGTAGATAGTAAACTTCGTGGGACAGCAAACTTTATTCGATCGCAGAGTTCTGCGGAGTCCAAAGTAAGCTCGATTTTCTGCCAAAATGCGCCTCTGAATTTCTCTGCTCTCATTGTCGGCGGTCACCAGTAAGTACACGAATTCTTCATCCGCCTCGATTTCATCACCGTCGATAGAAATTTGGGGTGGCGGGCGCGGTGATTCTTCCCTGGAGCCCTTTACCATCATGTACTTTATCTTCAACACATTAATGACTAATCCGATTCGCCTGGCTTCGTTCTTTAGTCGGATCGGATGTTCATTTTCGGGATCGTCTCAAATTTGCGAGCTCAAGCAGTTCAAGCCATCAACGAAATCAAGCAGCTGAACGGACTTGATGAAAATCGTTCCACTCGTGTTTATCCCCGCTCTCCTTATTACACCCTCTTAAGCAATGTTAAACAGCAAACACGAAAGACTATCACCTTGCCGTAACCCTCTGCGAGATTCGAAGGGATTCGAGAGTGTTCCTGATACTCGAACTACGCACATCACTCGATCTATCGTCGCCTTGATCAATCGTATCAGTTTATCCGCGAATCCGTATTCGTGCATAATTTGCCATAGCTGGTCTCGATCGAATGTATCATACGCCGATTTGAAATCGATGAACAAGTGATGTGTGGGCAAGTTTTATTCGCGGCATTTCTGCAACACCTGCCGGATAGCGAACATCTGGTTCGTTGTAGCGCGTTCACCCATGAATCCAGCCTGATATTCAGTAGGTCGGCTCTAGAGGCACGTTCTCCTCCTCAGCCTGATATTGCCCCACGAACTCTCTTGCAATCGGTGATAGACGGCGGCATAAAATTTGAGAGAGTATCTTGTAGGCAGCGCTCAGTAGTCTGATCGCGCGGTAGTTCCCGCAATCCAACTTGTCGCCCTTTTTGTAGATGGGACACACGATACCTTCCATCCATTCCTCCGGTAATACTTCCTCCTCCCAAATCTTGGTAATGACCCAGTGTAGTGCTCTCACCAGTGCTTCTCCACCGTATTTTAGAAGCTCGCTTGGTAATTGATCTGCTCCAGCGGCTTTGTTGTTTTTCAACCTGCCAATCTCCTCCTCAATCTTTTGGAGGTCAGGGGCCGGAAGTCTTTCGTCCTGTGCACATACTCCTAGATCTGTTACCACGCCACCTTCGGTACTTGCAACGTCGCCATTGAGGTGCTCATCGTAATGCTGCCGCCACCTGTCGACCTTCTCACGCTCGCTCGTGAGAATTTTCCCGTGATTATCTCGGCACATGTCGGCTTGTGGCACAAAGCCTCTGCGCAAGCGGTTCAGCTTCTCGTAGAACTTTCGTGTGTCCTTAGCGCGGTACAGCTCTTCCATTGCTTCGCGATCTCGTTCTTCCTGCTGGTGCTTCTTCATCCGGAAGACTGAGTTCTGCCTGTTCCGCGCCTGTCTGTAACGTGCTTCATTCGCTCTCGTACGGTGTTGTTCTCGTATTTCAAATGTTCACATTCGTAGTCGTACCAGTCGTTTCTGTGATTCGGAGTCGCGAAGCCTAGTGCTGTACCCGAGGTACTACCTATGGCGGATCAGATGTCCCTCCAGCCATCTTCAAGTGTAGCTGCGCCAAGCTGCTCTTCCGTTGGTAGGGCCACTGCTAACTGCTGCGCGTAGTCTTGAGCCACTTCTACGTTACGCAGCTGCTCGATGTTGAGCCACGGCGTTCGACTGCGACGCGTGGTGATAACTGTCCAAAGTTTTGAGCGCATGCATACAGCGACTAAGTAGTGATCCGAATCTATATTCGCTCTGCGGTATGTGCGGACATTGGTTATATCCGAGAAGAATTTACCGTCGATTAGAACGTGGTCGATTTGGTTTTCTGTTTGATGGTCAAGTGATCTCCAGATGGCTTTGTGGATATCTTTGCGGGGGAAGAAGGTGCTTCGGACTTCCATACCACGGGAGGCTGCAAAGTTTACGCATCGCTGGCCGTTATCATTTGATACGGCGTGCAGACTGTTTCGCCTGATTACCGGTCTGTACATTTCCTCCCTTCCTACCTGCGCGTTCATGTTGCCGACAACGATTTCCACGTCATGCGGCGAGCAACCATCGTATGTTTGCTCCAACGCTTATTTACAACGCTTATTTCTCATCATCAGGTCTCCCTTCGTGTGGGCAGTGGACGTTGATGATGCTGTAGTTGAAGAAACGGCCCTTAACTCTTAACATGCACATCCTTGCGTTGATCGGCTGCCACCCGATCACGCGATCCTCTCCTCTTCTTGGCGTAACGTCCTCACTGGGACAAAGCCTGCTTCTCAGCTTAGTGTTCTATGAGCACTTCCACAGTTATTAACTGAGAGCTTCCTCTGCCAATGACCATTTTGCATGTGTATATCGTGTGGCAGGCACGAAGATACTCTATGCCCAAGGAAGTCAAGGAAATTTCCTTTACGAAAAGATCCTGGACCGACCGGGAATCGAACCCGTCACCCTCAGCATGGTCATGCTGAATACCCGTGCGTTTACCGCCTCGGCTATATGGGCCCTAATCGATCACGCGATGTCGCATCTATAAATCCTGTTCCCAGTTCATTGGTGGTGCCACAGCTTTGGTAGAAGGTAGCCGCTCGATGCCCGCTTTTCCACACTTTCTGTCCAGTCCAACAAAGTTTCTGCAACGCCACGATGTCGAAGCTGCGGGGATGTAGTTCGTCGTAGATTATCCTGTCACATCCTGCGAAATCTAGTGACTTGCAATTCCATATTCCAAGTTTCCATTCGTAGTCCTTATTTCGTCGCGTGGGTCTTTGCCGATTGTATCGAGTCGTATTTTCTCCTGTTATTCGCAATGGGGAATTTAAGGGTGGGACGACCACGCTGATGGGGCTACCACCTTGGATCTAGCTGGGCGTGGTGCAGCGTTTCTTATTCAGCCGCTGGATGCCAGAACAGACGCTGTTTGAGCCGCACCTTCTTGGTAAACAGACGCTCGGGTCGTACGTCCTCAATCTAACTGAAGTTAGAAGGACAACAGTGCCCAGGCTGCACTACCAGCTAAGCACGCAACTCTTAGCTGGCGGTCTTTGTCAACGCTTAACCCGTGGAAGCATGAGGTAGGAACTTGTGAGGACCAGAGCTATGTTGGACGCTCTCCTTATCGACTCATCGTTTTGTAGCCCAGATTTTGGTTGTATAATTATAATAATTTGCTCGATCAAATGGCATTGGGTGGATAGCCCACTCCTGTTGGGCTTAGTTACTATATTACAATAAATGGTATAGAGAATGGTGAAACATTTAGGTGTTGTACAATGGATTAACTACATCGGCTGTTTTCCTAGTCTCCGCATCGACCAATGTGGCGCTAGCTTCTATGCGCGAAAAGTCGCTAAAAGTAAATCGCAAAAATATTGTATGGCGAAAAGCATCTAAAGGCAAATCTATCGAAGTGGAATACATTATTCGAAAAAATATTTGGTAGTGGTTGTGCACAATGGTGACTACTATTAAGCCTACCAAATATTTTTTCAGCAAAAGCTTTCTATTTCAAGTAATTCAAGTTTAGATGCTTTTCACCATACAAAATAAAATGGATTTACTCCTGCTGATCAACTGTGGGTGTGCGCCAAGCGGGTAGTCCATTATTGGTAAATTGCCCTACATTGTTGATCAATAACTGAAAAGGATTTCGGGATTTGGTTTATAGAGCTAAAAAAAATCGCAGTATACATTGTGTACCTATCCGACGTCTACACTTGGACTTAATTATGCTTCAACACAGGCCTGCATAATCTGCAATTTCTTTGATCATATGGACGTCTGTAATATTCACGTACATTAAAAAGAGATCCTTGTTGTTAGAAACTACTTTGTAAAAGACCAAATTTGTCTGAAAATCATCTGAAGGCGTTAAATGCATCTTTTTTCGTAATTCTGCATTCTAGACAACCATTGTGCCCTGCTTAAGTCTACCTTTGTCTTCGCAACGCCACCTGAGAGTTCATACACGAAATAAAAATCTAACAGTACGTTAGTGCACCTAAAAAGAAAAAAAAAAATGTGAATGTGTTCTAGTTATCCTAAGTTCCATAAACTCATGCCTGTGAACTTTACCTTTTGCCAGAGTTGTGCCAATGAAGATATGTATTATTGAAAAGAAGACAGCGACAAGCACATGCCGCTTAACTCTATACCATATACGGTTCCCGGCTGTTACAAGACAAGGTATAGCATGCCTGTGTTCTAAATATCCGATTTGTCGTCTGCTGCCACCGCCTTCGTCTGACAATGTCCTTAGAAGGAAACTTGTTTTGCACAACGGTGCGCGATATGTTTTTTTGCGATTTTGTTGGGTTTTCTCCATCTTCGTTTGCTAGTCTGAGATAAACCGGAGATAAACTTTCAATTTCAATGAATAAATGCCTTTTTGGTGCCGCTGCACAGGCACCACTTGAAATGGCTTGGTTTTGCAGCTTGCTTTGTTTATCTCTCACACATCGTTGAATGAATATCGTTGCCACTGGCAACGTTCTGTTAAACAAATTCCAGTTTGTGTAGAGTTGTTCATCGAATTTGTATGATTCATTTGTAAAGGACACATACATACACATGCATGAACCAGTATTTATAGAATGAATGTAGTCATCGCTGGTACTTTGTAAAGCAATTTATTATGTCCAAGTTGATTTTACTTGTTTGGCTGTGAATACATCATCTCACACAAGCAGTCGTGGCCGAGTGGTTAAGGCGTCTGACTCGAAATCAGATTCCCTCTGGGAGCGTAGGTTCGAATCCTACCGGCTGCGCATCTCTTTTTTGGCTGCCGCATCTTCCATAACACAAGCCATCGAATGGGCCACAGTTGACCTACTAGAGTGCCATCTGTCCTCATTTCGGTTAAACTACCACAGTGCTATAAATATTATAGCATCGACTAGTCAAACAAGCAGCTGATGTCATTTTTTCCGATGTCACCAACACACCGATACCGGTGGATTTTGCATAATTCACTTCACGCCGGCAGGCAACAATCGTCGCAGCAATCAGTGCTAGCTGTCAGCTGCGCAAAAACAGGTTCCACCATCGGTAAGGGCGTTGCTTCCCTGTAGTGTGATAATGTAATCTCGTGCTGTTCTGGCGTGTCGGTGCCTTCAGGGTTAATGTTAGAAGTGAATCTGTCGCTGCTGCCATCGAACAGATGGTGGCCAAGCCGAACGATCGCTGCTGCACTGGTGACGTGTTTTAATGGTAAGTGTTGGTGGTGTTGATAATTGAGTAGTAAAACAAAACAGAACCTGCTTTGCGTCCGTGAAGCTGACCGGAGGACGGACGGAGTATGAATTCTGCGGAAATGTAAACAAAATTAATAAGCAAAAACAGCTGTAACACCAGGGCTGGGCCTTGGAATTTTATCGCTGAAAACTTTACAAAAATGAAATTGGTGTCTTTTGGGTACACCGCTTGTTGATTTGGGTGGTGACTCAGTTATGCTCTGTGATCACTGAATCACGTGTATTGTTCAACTCAATGATCTTTTTGAAACGCCATGGTCATGTGATGCACCGTAATTTGCTCTCACTAAATTCCACTTCAAATCTGCAACCATAGTTTGAAATCCGATAAGAAATTTACTGGACCAGAGCAGCGATAACGACGCTGTTGTTTATTATCTCAGGCCAAGTAAAAGCAGTAGCGAGATTGTTCTTGCCACTCTTCTAAGCTGTCACTTAAATTGAGGTTAATTCAAATCTTACTATGGCGGCAAAAACAAAGTGCCATTACGACAGACGCGGAAAACCTACATTCACCGAAGATGACTGGACTTTCTCTGACGCTAAAACGGTCCACACGATCTGATTGGATGGACAGCGACCGTTGAACTTCCTACTTCAGGCGTGTCGCGGCAGCTTCGTAGAACCGTGGGCGTTCGGAAACACTCAATTTGGATCAATTACGGGGCTGTTGATGGGGTTGTCAAACTTGAACCATCATGCGTTTCCAAACGGCTTACGAAATGGGACCAAAATTGAAGGGGCGTAATCAACAGCCATTCTGAATAGCACCCACTCGTTGCAAAACCATTTGTTTACACACTTTTTGCTGTAATCTTCAGTGCCGGTACGGCACCATCGCTCACACATTGTCCTGTTTTTTTGTTTACACATGCTGCGCTCGTTATCTCCGTGGCCGTGCTCCATTGTCTGCAAGTAAACCATCATCATTTCACTATCATCGTAATTCTCGTACACAGATACGCCATACGCGTACTATAATTTTGTTTTTGCAATTCTTGCCGCTCCGGTCCGTCGCCGTTGATGAGCCGTCCCTTGCTGCGCTACTTCCGCGGCTTAGGCAGAACAGCCGTCGCACTTTACTCCATGTGGTGATCGCGCGCCCATTACGTCTCGCTCCTTCCGAGCCTGTTGGCAAATTTCTTCAATTCTGACTGGAGTTTCTTGCTGCTTCTACACCCCACACAAACGACGACGGCGGTGTCGGTATCGCATCACACCGTGTCGTTTGCATTGCTTCATTTGTTAAACACCACCGTCAAGAGACGGATGTGCAAGTGGCACTGGACGGTTACAGAGAGTTCGGAGCTTGGCGCCGCGCCCTCGTCCGTTATCGCCGCCGACACTTGACTTGCGGTTGACGCGTATAAAAGTACAAGTTCTTGATCGCGATCGCCGGAGTTGGGCCGTGAACTTCGGAAGGGTTGTTTCGGGGGAATTTCTGGTGCTGTGGGAAGTGATTGATCGTTGTGGAGAGGTGATCAACCTGTTTCGAGAGTGCAAGCCAGTTCGGTGCAGTTTAATTGGTCGCGGTATTAACGAAAGGATGACGAACCACAGGTGGAGATGTCGAGGACCGGGTGAATATCTGATATGTTTTGTGTTATTGAATACAGACCGTTAATTTGTTACTAAGTGGGTCACTGCTAGTGTGTTGAAGCAAATCTTCAAGAACTCGCAAAAGTGTGAAGACGTAGAGAAATAAGAAGGACAGAACGCTCTTGAATATAAACAAGTTCAATCACATTGAATCGATTTCATAAGCGACTAACGAATTTTTTCTTATCAGTTTACGCCATCATCTGCATTCCTTCATAAATCCGCTCGAAAGAATTTCGAGTATTTGAATTATCAGTATTTTGTAATTTCGCAGCACCGCTCATTGAGAATTCATTCTGTCGACACTTTCGTGCAAAAGGGACACAACTAAAAAAATAAAACTTCGGAATGACATCCTACTACCGTCTACCCCCGTTAGGTTTGACCGCATCTAATCTGAACACTTTTTAATTTGACTCCCTCTAATATGCACATCGTTCTAATTAAAAATTGTTCAAATGTCATTCTGGTAATGGAACGGGGTGAAACTGAACGCAGAATAAAAACAAAACACCAAATAAGGTTGCCAGCAGTGTGTTTTTAGTCGCCCGCTGGGTTGCTAGAATTTCAAACTAAAAATGAATTCTGTTGGTTTGCTTGAGGTGTCGTTCAAACCAACGGGGGTAGACGGTAATGCACTATCATTGACCATTATGTCTAGAAATAGGAATAAAGGACTAGGGAAGGGGAACCATCTTGGCAGGGGTCCTATTTTGGGCACTTTTCTACTATAACTCAGCCAATATTGAACCAATTGACACAATGAACGCGATGAGATACGTATAGTATCTAGCCGTGTACAAAATGTCAAGTCAATTGGTTTGGAATTGGCTGAGTTATAGCGAAGAGTGCCCAAAATATCGGCCGCTGTCCAAGTAGTTCGCTATCCTATCTGCTCCATGCGTTTGAATGAGTATTTTGAAAAAGCATTGCACAAAATGGAAAAATAATGCCTGAATCACTGATTTCTGATCGAACTTTAGAATTTGTTTTGGGCAGATGAAAATTTACATATAGATCTCTATTATGGGTACTTTACCCAATGCTCTTTTCGAGGAGTTTTTCATCAAAATATCTTAAGAATCTTGGGTAAATGTTGTAAAGGAATCGTGTCATAAATTGATATTATTGATCCTCAAAACTTTTTTTCGGACTTTACTAAATACTGTCTGTGTCTACTAAACGCGTAACTATTTAGAAAGAGTAGACTAAGGCTGTGCCAGTTCAATTCTGTCTATATCCAGTATCTTTTTGTAATGGAAATATCCTGTTCTTCCATGGACATGTATTATTTTCCTGGCTGTTTCAGGGTGGGTTAAGGGGTAACGCAACTCCTAATATGTTTAGGAGTTGCGTTACCCCTTAACCCACCCTGAAACACTGGCTGTTACACTTTTTATGAATTCAAAAGTTCTATAGATGTATCGCTCTATGTTTATAACTGTGAAGAGTGTTTCCTTCCACTACTGCTAGGAAGCCATGTGCTATTGGTCCCATTTTGGTATGGTAGTACATCAACTGACTCATCATTCAAACAAAAAAGGGGCACAACAAGATGAGATGAGAATTTAAAAACGGGTCCCGAGTGTCACCCGAAACTATTCACACCTTGTGACGTATCATACTGAGTTGAGTTGAGTTAGTTACCTACTTATGTTCTTTTGACTGATCTTTTTTTTTTCTTCTCCGTGAATTAATACCTCGCTGCCAGTTCGAGGAATCGATTAGAACAAATGATAATGTAAACTTTGTTTATCTTTTCTGGCACTTCTTTATATGCATGAAGAATCTGCATGGAGTAATGGCACGAGGCATTTATCGTATTGGCACAAACAATCAGACATAACACTCTTCAAAAGGGTGTTCGATTCTTTCACATTCGTTTTATAGCTTTAAATATAGAGGGAACTTGATCCCTGGGGAGACTTGTTCCCCCCACATTTTCTCGGAATCAAAAACAGTTTTCTTCTAGCACATTTTTTTCCAAAACTACATCTTGACAGACGACAATGTTTTGGTTACAATTGATTTTGATTGTACATTGCATTATTTTTTAATGGCTGATGGTTTGTTTTCAGTCCTTCAGAAATCTTTTAGGCGATTCCGAAAAATCTCAATAACTTTGTAAAAATTGAACCAAATCGTGTCAAAATTTAACATCACATAGTGTAAATAAAACGCTATCAAACGTATTTATTCATATAAGGCTGTTTTATAAATATTTTAATTAATGCAGCTTGGTATATATAACAGTGGCATGGGGAGACTTGATCCCTCGACGATTACACACACATTATACATGTGAAAAATAAAATTCTATTCGGAAGCCTCTATTTGCTCGGAATTCTAGTGTATTCAATGATATAACTTGTCAGATAATTATTATTTTATTACACACCATAAAAAGAGGGATCAAGTCTCCCCATTTTCAAAATACAGAATAACCTTAACAATTTAAGGAAATCTTATAATTTCAAATTCACCATATTTATCAAAAATACAAGAAAACTTGAAATGAAAATGAATAGGAAGCTTCTGGAGTTATTTTCCCTTTAAATTAACCATGTGCTTAAAAGGGGATCAATTGTGGCCCATTTTTGAAAAATACATCATAAGACATGCCTCCATAAAAACACAGTTTTGAAAACTTTAACAATAATAACAATAAAAGTCCTTCTGTGTATAAACTTGCAAGAGATGTTTACCTTCCATTCTGTATGAAAAACGGATCAAGTTTTGTGTTTTTTTGAAGTTACAGGCAAATTAAGAAAAAGGGATCAAGTCTCCCCAGTCTCCCCTAAAGGGAGATCGATATGTGAAACGAGAATGTGTTATTTCAATGTTTTCATTGATTTTTTGATAAAATGAATAAGTGGATTTCCAGCAGCTAGTTTTACGCATATCTCAGATGCCAATCTTCGTTCCTGCATTCTTTGCCAAAACTGGAATACTGGTTTAATCAGATGTTTTTTGTTTACCAAAATGAATGACAGTTCGACGCCTTTTATAAAAGATATAATAGTTTTGCGTGCTTGAAAAGGATACAACTTTTTCCTTCGCTCTGACTTTGGAGTTCCACTTATGTTATGTGGAATGCAGGTGGTCCGTAATTCATCGTGGCTGAGAGTGTTTCGCGTGGTTCTAACAATAGGTGGCAGTCACTGATTTAAATTTCAACCATCGTTCAACAATCCAGCTTTTTACGCTGGCTATAAAAACAGTGAGGGGTGATTCGATTATGACATTTCTTGCCGACAGATTTTATAGTTAGGTCTGAGTAGGCTGAAAATGTAGGTTGTTGATTCAACTGTCAAAATTTTTCACAAATGTTTGTAGTTGACCGTATCGTTTCATGATTCTTTAAATTCCTCATTTGTAATTACTTTTTTTGTCATTTTAGGCACAATTGACCAGATCAACGTTGTATTGGCAGCTGTGAATACATTCTTGAAAAAGTAGTGATAGAGGCTCATTGTAATCGAGTAGAAATTGGGCCAAAATCTGGCCGAAACTGTCCATAAATACATTTTTAACAACTTTGTGATGTGTATCTTTCCAAGCGTAGAACAGTGGAATGCGAAGTAATTTACAATAGTTTGAATAGGAAGGATATCTCGAGCTTGGTCTTAGATCTGGCCGGATCTCTGCCCGTTCACGACCCTTACAATGCATTCCGTTACCCAGGGCAGTGCTTCCCAAACTCAGTTTTCGCGGCGCCCCAACGTGTTGCAGGCTCGCTTTTTTACTCGTTTTAGCGAGCCTGCAAGAGACTGGTGCGTCGCGAAAACCGAGTTTGGAAAGCACGGGTCCAGGGAATGCGTGAAACAAAAATGTTATTCACTCAAAGAAAAATTTTGAGAGTTTAATTGGACCTCAAAGATTTCATTCAACCTCCTGATAAGAGGTTCAAAAAGTACCTAAGCTACCATTTCTGCTACATTATGTCGACCTTTAGTCAATCGCGGCTTTGGTTTCAATGCAATGCATGTAATGAAAGTACCCACTTACCCCGAGCGGTAATGGTGGCGGTAGGTTAATCTGAGCGGTCGAAATTTTGACGCTTCTGGGGGATCGTCTCGGGGATCATCTTCGAATGGTGGAAGAAGGAACGAAGCCACTTCTATTTTCCTCATTATTCTCTAAGAAATGTAAAACATCCTCGCTCGTTTGTACCCCACTACCGCCATTGCCATTCGCGGGTAAGGGAATACACCTGCTGGGCAGTGATGGTCCTGATCTGGTACTATTTGCAATGCACGGAATTATGACGCTCGGTGAATGTTACACCGGGATTCTGGCTAAGCAATTATAAATAAAATCCTCATACAACCCTTCAGGATCGCTATCAGGACCCCGCAATTTTCTGGTCTAAAGTTTTCACACTCCATTTACAGGTGCCAGAGTTCACACTGTATTTGTCGACGGTCAGCACTACTGTTAAATTTTAGTGAAAACCCTTCCTTGGTTCATGAATTAATATCTTGACATTTATTTTATACCGCGCAGATCGCATTTTTCACAGTATGAACCTAAAAAGCAAGATTTCAATTATTAATTAGGCAATTATAAATTAGATTTCATTTCCCGAAAACCAGAATTGAAATACTTGACGTTTTATCGAACACAACAAAATGTTTCTTTTTTGTTAAAGAGATTGCTTCGATCAAACTATAATAAAATTATAGTGTCGGCAAGAAATGTCAGCGAGGGGTGATTCAAACTTTATGGCACCCAGCGTAAAAAGCTGGATAATGACAATATCGCAACCCGAATTTGTTGCGACAATCCATCCAATGCGACATAGGTTTGTCTCAACTTGAACAGAATAGGACAAAGATCGTACAGCAGGAGTTAAGAGACTTTAAAGACTTGCATTGCGATTTTCGAGAGATAATTCTGAGTGGGTAAACACTCTCCGAGCAGAAGAAAATAACAAGTATCAAGGTATTTATTTTAAATACTACCATACCTTGATATGCCCTTCATTAGGTGGTAATAAGAGGCAAAATAACTAAAACGAATACCAAAATTTTGTATAAATAACACCTAGAAAATAACAAGTCTTGTTATTTCAATAATGAATGCATACCTAAAATTTCAAGAGCTGTATTTGTTATTCCAAAGTGATTGAAAAACAAACTAATAACATTTCTTGTAATTTAATGTTTCTTATGTTCGATGATTTCATGATGTAATAGCAAATCTTGTTCTTCGATTATTTTCATTGCCAAACTAACAAATACTACATCAATACCAAACTCTGCTCAAATAACTCCAACTGTTATTGAGATGTTCTCATAACATTTCGTAGAATAACGCAGCAATAACAATTTTAGGTATTTTGGCACATGTTGCTCTTCGCGTGGTATTTGTACGGTATGCCCTTCTGTTCGGGTCATCATCAAAAAGTTTCGATTTTAGATTACCAATAATCGAATATGCACGAGTTAACAGCATACGCAACAAGTTTAGGCTATATTTTGTCACCAGTTGGGATAAAGAATAATTGCCGCGTCTTCTTTGTTAGGTACTGGTTTTTTTTCTGTCTCTTTTGTCCGACAATTCTTTTCTCTGGTGGCAGCGTGTTCATAGAAAAGACAAACAAATTTTTATTTTTTTTTTCTAAGAGATACGTCTGTTTGTCTTTGATATTGGCAATTCTTTTCTTCTTAATTATGATGTTCCGGAGTTGTTGCTTTGATTAACTCTACGTCGCAATGCAATGAATTTGAATTGTACATTGAATTCTTGTTCTTTGTGATACATCTGCCCGCGAGAAAAAAACAATTTCGTAAAAACTCGCTGAAGCTTTTTTATTGAATTGCCTGAAATTTAAAGAAGAGAGAGTACCGGGCCACTTGAACAATGGCTCGCGTTTTGGGCTCTTTTCCGCTATAACTCAGTCAATTTTGAACCAATTGTCTTATAATTTAGTACACGGCTAGATACTGTACCTATCTCACCGCTTTCCAAAAATTGTTTGACATATACATAGATACCCGGTATGTTTCCAAACGAGAACAAAGGGAACACCAGCAACGTTCTTCCTCTATAGTTTCTTAACTCTATTAGACATAGTGTAGGGTATCCTACATCAAATTGCATTACCAAAAGAAACCTGGAGTAAATTACTCAAACTATTCTCTTGAAAATTTGGGTAGAATTAATTTAGAGTGTAGTGTTTGCACTGTTTTTTTATCGTTGTAAGTTTTTAGAAAACTAGCAAAAATGGCGTCACCTAAAAAGGAAAGTTGCGAGAAGTGTTTCAAAGCATTTCAGGGGCGTTTCATGAGATTTCCATTTTTTTTTCTGTAGGGGTTACAGGAGTTCAAGGACGTTCGGGGATATTTCAAAGGAATTATGGGGATTGCAAGGGCGTTTCAATAGTATGAAGCCCCTTGGGAACCCCTGAAACATTCTGAGACCTTGAAGTATCACTTAAAACCCCCTGGGACTCCCAAAAACACTGGGACCCTCAGCATCACCTCTAAGCAGACGCGTGAACTTGGTCAAATTATTGAGGGGGCAAAGCCCGGTTTTTCTGATTTTTTGTGTGGGAAAATCGAAAAATCGTCAAATATGGGGGGAGCTAAACCACAGGGTTGTTACAACAGCGCGGGTTTCGCGAATTTGGCGCGGATTTGACCCTAGAATTCGGCCCTCGCGCGGATTTGGCGCGGAATTGGTTTTGCTGCTCCATTATGTAAATTTACTATGTGGTTTTACTCTGATTTGCGTAATATTTTTGTTGTGTGAGATTGCATTCTATTTCTCTACTAGTCAGCGATTGATGAACCCCTTCGACGTACTTTGTTATGTGGATTTTGCATGTGACAATACTGAGAGTTTTAGTCCTTCTATTCCCGTTGATATGAATGATAGAGCCTTTGGATCATAAGAAATATGTTTCAGTAATAATTCAATACAATAAGGATCTAGAAAGCTTTGAACTAAATCAGCTCAGTTACAACTGTGTAGTATATAGTCGTAGCAATTTACTACATTTTGCATAATTAGTTTTTACAACATAGGGTATTGATTCCCTTATTAAGCATGTGGTTCCCATTTGTATCTTACGAAAAACAAAGGATTGACACGCTGTTTGTTTTATTTTTTTATTTTTGGATTTTTTTGTTAGAAGTGAGCACGCATGACAACAAAAAGAACGGAATCAATCGGTGCCGTAATCGCTTGTTTTCGAATATGATGAATATGGGAGCGTGGGATTATTGATGGCACACATACCCTATTCAAGTAAATCATGCAAGAACTCTCTCACCTTTATTAATGACATAACATATAGTATTTTTTGGATTTACAGGAATGAACCAAACTTTGAGCTCTACATCAAGAAATCCCATGGCAATTCTGCATACAAACTTTAGAGACACAAATCTGACGAACGAAGCATCGAACCAAGCCGCACTCGTTTATCCTGGCTTTGCTCACTTGCAAAAAGAGGCGGCTTTTCCAAATCGAGCGCATTCGTTTACGAATTTTAAGAATTGGTACTCTTGAAAACGTGAATAGGGGTCCAAGTCGGCCATTCTGGCAGCCATATTTGTATTCCATGTAGTTTCTCCTTAAGAGTAAAATCGGAGGAATTCCGGGGATGCACCCAAAAGAAGATCCTGGATGATTTTCTGGGTTTTGGTATGGAATTTTTAAGAAGTATAAATGGACTTTATATTTTTTTTTCTTTGGGGTTACTGCTTTCATCATAAAAAATATCAAGTGATTTGTTTCGTAATGCCTGATTTTTTTCAATAATTTCCTGTAGTAATATCGAAAGAATTTGCTGATGAATATTCTCGAAAGAGTTTCGGACAAAACATTAGAATTTTTGATTAAATTATCAGGTAAAGCCCTCGAGACCCTCTTCTGAATTACTGGAATACCTTATGAAATTGGATGAAACTCCACAAAATATTTCTTTATGAAAATTCTGCACCAATTTCCCCAAGATTTCCATTGCAGATATGATCATACACGTAACTACAAAGCCAGCAAGTTAAAAAAAAACAATAGAATTTGTTTCTAAGAATTTATAATATTTGTAATATATTTTAGAAATCCATGGCTGGAGTAATCCATCCATCAGAAGCCGCTAGAAGAATTTCCGTAATAATAGATTTAACTTTGAAATTTTCAGAGAGGTCCATAGAGGCATTTCTAGTAAAAATCTTGAGATCATTTTTGGAAAATCTGTAAGGTACCATGAAGCAAATTTATAAAAATGCATATCAATCCCGGTGAAAATTAATAATTAGTATGTTAAAAAATAACCCTGTGCGATTTTGCAAAAACTTAATATCAAATAACTGCAGAAATTCCTGGAGATATTCTTGAAAAAAAAAAAACCCTGAAAGAATTTTAAATCAGCAAAAAATCTTTAAAAAATTGCAAATTGTCTTTCATGAATTTTCCCAGAATGTCCTCCAATGTTGTTGTAGGAATTTTTAGTAGTATAATTGCGGAGGAAGGTATTTTCTGTTTTTTTTTACAAGCATCTCCCCATGTGTTCCTCTTGTCATTAACTACACCCCCATCCACCCTCATAGACTTTGTCCACACAAAATTTTCGAAATTATTATGAACCCCCTATCCCCTAAGAGTCTACATAGCTCATCGAAGGGCCCTATAGTATTCTTCCTGGAGAATATTATCTATTTTTTTTCTAGAATGTCTCACTGCGATTTTCCAGACGTAACTAAAATAAATCTCAAAGTTAATTAAAAAATTACCCCCTTACGAATCTTTTGGTATATTTTTCTGGATGACGAATTCTGACAGATTTATTCAAGAACGCTCTGTAGATTGGTACAGCGATTTTGCTAAAATTCCTTGAAGGAATATTGCTGAATAAAAAACATATAAAATTAAGTTCTGACAAAACGTTTTTGAAGATAGGTTAGAATATCTAAGATGAGCTGCGTTAATTTACGAATTAAAGGTTAGTCCAAAAAAAGAATTCGAATCGAATAACGAATCAAAGTTAGCCTACTCAAATAGCCCACTCCAGTTTAAAGTGGCTTTTCTTAATACACTATTGTAGACCTAATTTAATGTTTAATATAAACGTAATGTAGAAAAATGAAACTTTAGGGAACTCGCGGATTTGGCGCGAATTTATTTCCAGTATCGCGCGGATTTGGCGCGGATTCAAATTTTGCTCGCGCGGATTTGGCGCGGATTTTTTTCCACGCTTCTTGTAACAACCCTGACCATGAAGCCCCCCCCCCTAAATTGGCGCCTATGCCTCTGAGACCCCTGAAACGTCCCTAGGACCCCCTGGAGCCCCTTGGAACTCCCTGATACCTCTTTAAATGCCCCTCAGTCCTCCCGGTACTCTCAGAAACGCCCTCGAGACCCCTTGCAGCACCTCTAAGATCTCGTGGTACTCCCTTAATCCCCCTGAAACACCATGAGGCCCTCGTGAACTTTCCTGGAGCGTCACTTAGGCCTGCTGGAAACCCTCTGATATCTCCTGAAACGCTCACAAGACCTACTGAAGCGCCACTGAGATCTCTTGGAGGCCTCTAGAACCCCTCAGAACCCACTTAAATACCCCTGTGACTTCTTGGTACCCTCTGGGCCCCCCCCTTGATACGCTCCTTTAATATATTGTCCCATTTTACTTGTACGTACTATATTTTGTCTGAGAAATCTACACTGTTAGTGTGATCCATAATGGCCAGGTCGATTTTCTTTTCTTTATTATTTGAGGATGGTCCATAATGCATCTTTATAGTCGTAATATAAGAAGCCGTCCATAATTGTTGCATATATCAAATTTTAACCGTTTATCGTGGTTTTAATTATTTTCCAACATTTTAGTAATTTTCAGCGATTAAAGTTGTAATTCATCAGAATGTTATGTAAAACAACAAAAAAGGTTTTAATCATTGGGATAAGAAATAAAAATAATGAAAACATTTTTTTATCCGAAAAACGGCTTCTTGGGTAACCCATAATTGTGCAATGAGTGAAACACTAGTTACCAGTCATCCTGTATAAACCGTGATTGTCTGGGTTGTCCTCTGATGTCCATTTTAAATTCTTTTTATATGTATTCAAAGATTTCTAAGTACCAATTTATTATATTCGATGTATTTTAATCCGGGGTCAAATTGATCACTTTAAGGTAAAACATCATAAAACACAAATATGGTTGCCACAATGGCCGACTTGAACCCATACTCACGTTTTCAAAAGTTCTAATACTCCTGATTTGGATTATGTGCCTCTTTTTGTAAGTGAGCAAAGCCAGGATAACAAATGTTTGGTTGGGTTAAATCACTTGCCAAGGGGCTGACAAGATGACAAAAATGACGATTTTTCATCAAATCGCACCTAATTTATCGCGTAATATCTCAATAATTAATGTTGTAACATGTACAAAACTTCACATTTCTATGAAGAGAAAGTATAGATACACCTTTCCTGTGAAAATTGTGGCAGCCATCTTGGATTTGACCGCCATTTTGAATTTTATTACTAAATCACGATCTTTGCTGTATTCGCAATCGTCGATTTCAAATCCGAACTCACCATTATGAATCTGAGAGTTTGAGCTTTTCAAAACATTAAAACATTTAAGTGTGCATTGACCGCAACAATGAGATATCGATGAAAACGTGAACCAACCTCCCATTCTGATCAGCATGTGATGCGAAGCGTATAATTGCTAATGGCTTTTTGTTGGACGTAAAACGTTAAGTTTTGAATAATTGATTTAATCAAAACCTACCCTAACAAGACCTTTGTAATCCACAATCGAAGTATTTAGTTTAACCTAGTCACTTTGATTTACATAGGAGTAAAGGCTACGTATTTCTGCACCTATACAATTGATGAGAATAGATAGGCAAACATGATGTAAAATGCGCCCATAAAATAAGGCAATCCGATGCATTCGAGTCTGAGTGACAGTTATTATTTAATTATAATACGCCTCTGAGAGGTTTCCAAATGGTTTCATTCATGAGAAAATGTTACAACACGCACAATGTGGTATGTTGAATAACTTTTCTCTGCACATATCACAATTGACCTATCTATTTGGGTCAATACACAGCTTGTTTCTAGAGTAGTTCCCGAAATAGAACTACCCACCTTTTTCCTTCCCCTTAACAATCCTATGCCTAATAATAAGTGCGTGTTTGTGAAGTGGGAATGAATAGCTGACGTATTTTTTGATATCCAAACCAATCAATTATAGTGTATCGAATCGAGGTGTGAGAAGCCCATGTATTGCAGTTTCAATCATATTTATAGATGTTTACTATAGCAGTGTCGATTCACTCTTCACTTGCAGGTAATCTTCGGACATTTTTCGGTAGTTTGCGTTCATTTGCGTAATTCATTTATTTAATTAATTCTAGTAAAGCGTGTCTACTTAACGGTTTTTACAGTTGAATTTTATGTATGCATTACAAGCGTGGTTCAAAAAATCGATTTTGCTCCACACCGCTTATTCGATTCGTAATCAGATTCTATGCCTTTTCTCGAAATTTTAGCTGAATTGGTTGAAAATTAAGAGTGCACAAGCCCCTCAAAGTTTGTATGGGAATTGCTATGGGAAAACGACATTTTTTCATTCAATTGATCGTAGCATTTCCCCAAGTGGATTAGGGTGTTAGTTAACCCTTGGTACTGCTAGGCTACTCTATCAGGTACAACTTTGCCGAAGACCATATTCAAATCGGACGCCTCATTCATTAGATATATTAGATGTATTAGATTAGAAACTTTAACAGTGATCGTTCAGCTTTCCAGCAGGCAACATTGCTGCACATGGCGCCAAAGATAGCACACAGAAATCAACGCTACTATGTTTCAAGGCGACAAGTTGGATTGCGGGAACTACCGCGCGATCTCACTACTAAGCGCTGCCTACAAGATACTCTCTCAAATTTTATGCCGCCGTCTATCACCGATTGCAAGAGAGTTCGTGGGGCAATATCAGCCTGAATTTATGGGTGAACGCGCTACAACGGACCAGATGTTCGCCATCCGCTAGGTGTTGCAGAAATGCCGCGAATACAACGTGCCCACACATCACCTGTTCATTGATTTCAAATCGGTGTATGATACAATCGATCGAGAACAGCTGTGGCAGATTATGCACGAATACGGATTCCCGGATAAACTGATACGGTTGATCAAGGCGACGATGGATCGAGTGATGTGTGTAGTTCGAGTATCAGGGACACTCTCGAGTCCCTTCGAATTACGGCAAGGTGATGGCCTTTCGTGCTTGCTGTTAAATATTGCTTTAGAGGGTGTAATTAGGAGAGCGGGGATAAACACGAGTGTAACGATTTTCACTAAGTCCGCTCAGCTGCTTGGTTTCGCTGATGATATTGATATTATTGCTTGTAAATTTGAGACGATGGCGGAAACGTATATCCGACAAAAGAGTGAAGCCAGACGAATCGGACTAGTCATCAACCTTCCAGGACGCGCGCCATCAAGTAACCGAAACTGCACCGCGCTCGCACTGTATATGAAAAGCGAGGTTTTTTGATAGTGTTGTATTTTTTACACAGCGCGCGCGCTGAAGGGCTAATGTGTCAAAGACAAAGTACATGATGGCAAAGGGCTCCATGGAGGAATCACCGCGCCCGCCACCCCGAATTCATATCGACGGTGATGAAATCGAGGCGGTTGAAGAATTCGTGTACTTGGGCTCACTGGTGACCGCCGACAACGACACCAGCAGAGAAATTCAGAGGCGCATTGTAGCAGGAAATAGTACTTACTTTGGACTCCGCAGAACGCTACGATCGAATAAAGTTCGCCGTATCACGAAGTTAACTATCTACATAACGCTGATTAGACCGGTCGTCCTCTATGGACACGAAACATGGATTCTACGCGCTCTTGGAGTTTTCGAGCGGAAGGTGTTGCGTACCATCTACGGCGGAGTGCAGATAGAAGACGGGACTTGGAGAAGCCGAATGAGCCACGAGCTGCATCAACTGCTGAGAGAACCAACCATCGTCCATGCCGCGAAAATAGGGAGGCTACGGTGGGCGGGTCACATCATCAGGATGTCGGATAGCAACCGGACTAAAATGGTTCTCGAGAGTCATCCGACCGGTACAAGAAGACGTGGAGCGCAGCGAGCTAGGTGGGTCGACCAAGTGGAAGATGATCTGCGGACCCTACGCAGAGTGCGGAACTGGAGACAAACAGCCATGGACCGAGTGGAATGGAGACGGCTACTATGTACAGCAGAGGCCACCCCGGCCATAGCCTGATCGGTAAGGTAAGTAGGGAATCGCGCCACTTGGGCGGTGGCTTCTATATTCGTCTGTTTTCCACTATAACTCAGTCAAATTTGAACCAATTGACACAACTTTTGGAATGTGGTGCGATAGGTATAGTATCTACCCGTGTACAACATTTCAAGTCAATTGATTCAAAATTGGCTGTGTTGTAGTGGAAAACAGACGAATATAGAAGCCACCGCCCAAGTGGCGCGATACCCTATATTTCAAGGCAAATTGCAGTGATGCCCATCGAATAGTGTAACCATCATGACCAAAGATATTGATTCTTTCGTTTTCCCATTAGTAAATCCCATACAAACTTTGCAGGGCGTGTGCTCTCTCAATTTTCAACCAAATCAGCTCAATTTTTGGGAGCAGGCTTAGAATCTGGTAACAAATCGAAAAAGCGGTGTGGAGCAAAAACGATTTTTTGAACCACGTTAATGTATTTCTTATTATTACATTTAGGCTCAGTGTACCAGTTATGGCTATAGTACCTCAAATTCGACATAGTTGATTTTCAACTTTTAACGATGCAAATCATCAAGAAAAAATATGTGAACAATAGATCACGTTCATAAAAGATGATTGCACTCATTCAAATTTCACATTTTGCTCAAATTATGATAGAAATAAATCATTTTCCTTAAAATTTCGGCTTCCTTGCACCCTATTTCGCCATAGTGTACCAGTTATGGCAAATCCCATAAGGAATGCATATAAATAGTGCGAAGTGGAACCGAAATTAAAAAGTATGTCCATAACTGGTACAGGGTTCCTATCATTGGCACACGCCGTAATAAATAGTAAAAGTGGGTTTGGCTCAGATTTTATATTTTTCCTGTAAAGTATGAACACAAATCTATCATTTGACATATCGACGACATTCGTCGGTCTTCTTCTTATTTTTGTAGAAGTAGTTTTCCTTAGGTAGTGCGATAACTGGTACAGGCACCCTATTCCCGAATATTTTACTATGACTGTTGTCCCAGATGAATTTCTTGCAACACCTGTTCCAGAAAGTAAAAATGAACTGAAAAAGCTTATTTCGCATGTTCTGCTTACAATGTGCGTACGCAATCATAGTTGACGTTTGCCCGTTCATCGTCTATTCATAATAAATGTGTGAATCAGAAGCCGGCCGGCCGGCACGGTGCGTGGGATAAATATAGGTATGCAGTGAAGTATTAGCAATTAAACAGACGTTATCCGCCCAACAGAAAAGACAAATCGTGGTAGAAGAGAAACAGATGAGCGTCAGCTCATTACGATGATAAGGTATATTTTATGAATTAGCTGAATGTACGGAGTAGTGGACGATTACTGAAGTGCTGTAGTATTAAATAATTGAATAATGCTGTGTAGGGGTAGTTGTAGGTATCAGTTTGGACAAGTCAACCAAGGATTGCGAAGCAGCCATAGGTTGAGGATTAGTCCATCGTTGAAATAATTAGTTTTTAACCATTTTCTAAGTATGAACTCAGTGGTGAATAAAATCCCGCACGCTGAGTCGTTAAAGTCCTAACAAATCTGTGTTATCATTCGTGATTTTTTGTTATCCATTCAGATGACGTCTTCAATGTTTGACGACATCGATGTAGAATCAACCGAATATCGAAAGTGAAGATTGAAGCAGCTAACACCACATGGTACGATTGGAAACGGCCAATGTCTTTGTTAATATTTTCATAATACTGGCTTTGTATTTTTCAAAAATAAACTTGATAAACAAATATTAGCGCTGCTGTTGATAAGGATTCGTCTATATGTATTGAACCGGTTTAGTAGATAAAAATAATCGATGTATAAATTTTTGCTTGCAAAATGTGGGCTTCAGGTTGCTTATCAATAAGTATTATTCAATATCAGCTGATGTTTTTATGTGCGCTCCAACTCGTGCCAACCCAAGCAACAATTTCATGACCAATTTGCTTTCAAGGTGTTAAGGAAATCGTCATAAAACCAAGTTGGTTACAAAACCTATTAAAAATCTTCTCTGATCTACAGTAGACGTTCGGTCGGTGCAAGCGGTTTAACTGCAATGCTTTTTAACTGCAAGTCCGCTAAGTGCAACAAATTTGCAGTTATCGCACCGCTATCCGTCAAAACGGTGCGCCAAGTTAGCCCAAATGAACAATCGAATGAATTTTTCGTTCATTTAACGTCAATTGATGGGTTGTTGACGCCTATCTGACGTTGCAGTTATCGAATTTTGTTCGCTAAGTGAAACGTAAACATGTTGCAGTTATCGAACGTCTACTGTACTTGAACAAAAAATGTTACCGTCTGCCCCCGTTAGTTTGACCGCGTCTAATCTGAACACTGTTTAGTTTGAACCCCGCTGATCTGCACAACGTTCAAACTAATGTCGTTTTCGTTTTTGATTCAGTTCCAACCTGGGTTGGAACTGGATGAGATCACAGTTTCAACCCCAACCCGACTTCGGTTTCGCTTGTACTAAAGTTTGTTTGAGTTTGTTTGACGTTTGTTTGTGTACACATTTTCCGCCAATCCAGTTCCAACCCAGGTTCAAAAACGAATTCGACATAAAATGGTTAACCTCATTCTGCTCATGGAACGGGGTGAAACGGAACGCAGAATCAAAACAAAACAGCAAATGTGTTTTTCGATGCCCACAGAGTTACTAGAAGTTCGAATTAAAAATGAACACTGTTAGTTTGCATGAGAGGTCGTTCAAACCAACGGGGGTAGATGGTACTTGGGGATCAAACATTGGCCGCTGATTTATTAGCTAATGATAGAAATTACTTAAAACTGAAGAGTTACATCTAAGTAATTTTCTAGAGTTTTGACAACTTTTAGAGCTACATTTAGAGGTATTGAACGATGACAACCAAATGTTATTTCTTAAATAAACCAATTGGGTGACTTTGAGTTGACAATATATGCTGCTTTTTCATAGACACGTAGTTATCTGCAACAATGAATAAGGTTATATTACTCACAAATGTTATCAGTAACGTCAGGCTTGGAATGGTATGTTTCAATATGGTTGTGTCAAGCGATCACTCATTATCGGGTAAGCTTACAAACCATGGTGCAACAGTTGAATCGAAATAATTAAGGAAAATCGGGGTACAACAAACTCCAAGGGTGGCAATCGTTACAAATTAATAGATTTTTAGTCAAATCTTTGCAGCAAGTGCTGGAAGCATCATTGGTGGATTCCTTAGAAAAGACCCAAGCAATAATTCATGAGTATGAAATTCATGGAAAATTCTCCTCAAGACTAAAGATAAGGAAAAATTTTTTTATAGTTATTCGTAAGAAAATGATACAATGGATAAACCCCGTTTTTGTTGAGTAAATTTATGGACCCCTTGCCATTGAAAAAAAATCATCACATGGGTATATTAGTACCTGGAGCGGACCTGGTGTGATGGTTAGAACACTTGACTCTCACGCCGAGGACCTGGGATCGAATCCCACTCCCGACAAACTCGCAAAATGTGAGTTCTTCCTTCGGAAGGGAAGTAAAGCGTGGGGCCCGAGATGAACTAGCCTAGGGCTAAAAATCTCGTTAATACAGATAAAAAAAAAAAAAAAAAAATATTAGTACCGCCGATAAAGAAATGGTGCTAAAAATAACTTTTTGTTTTGTTACATAAAGTATGATAGAATCAGCGAGAGCGGCAGCAGCACAGGTAAGTTTTCACAGGTAAGTATTTTCTTCCAGCAGAATTCTTCAGGCACAGGTAAGTTCTTCTTTTTCAGGAATAGTCTTCGAGGTTCTTCATATGCGGTATCACATACAGGTAAGTATAATTTTGTTACAGCACTTTTTCACATTTTTTGAGTTTTAATTCACTTTATTTCAGGAAATGCAGAATTTAGTGGTAAACACTGGTTTTCTTCATGCTACATGCTATAGATAACTTTAATTCACTCTTCTTCAACATGACATTCTTAACTCTACGATACATAATAGGATAAAAAGAGAAAATTTTCTGATTCTTCGACGACTTTTATAGTTGATCCATCGGAAATGCGTTGTCCCGGAACGTGTAGGAGGCAATATCGATTTGGGCCACGATGACTACTTTTCGAAGATAGTTGACCTATTTCGAGAGATGACGCAGCTGACGAACAGATAGCGCTGATAATTCAATCATGTTTGAACATCCTGGCCCCTCAGAAATACTATTTCTGCTCACGCTACCAAATTTGGTACCTAATTACGATGTTGAATCGCAATTCATTTGATTCAAATTACTAATTAAGTCCCATGCAAAAGTTACGCTATGCTCGATGAATCGACGTCTCGATGAAACAAACGGGCTGTCCCTCGCAGGTGTCGATGAAGTTTTGACGTTTGCCTTCTTTCCTCGTTCGCCTTGTTGTCACTCTCGTTCGCTGTCATAAATTCGCATTTGGAGATCGCTGCTGCAGACCAGTTTTGATGACGAACGAAACTTTCCTGGCAAAAAAAGACCCGGTAGCGGGTTTCAACGGATATAAAATAGTTGGACAGGGACTCACCTGGTCCCTGTTACAACAGGGCCTTGTATTTATTTTGTTGCAGATTGGTTCCCGTCGATCGCTTCGTTGTTACCGGATGTGTTTGCAGTTTTCCCGTCGAAAGAGTTTTCGTCCGACGGTGCGATGGGAAGTACCGTGCCATGCCCTAATACCGTGTGCCTCCTAATACCGTGTATTTGACAAAAAACTCAAATATTTTACTAAGTGTATTATTTTTTTAACTGAGTAACTAGTTCAAGCATTAGCATATTAAACCCTCTTAAGTTAGGCGTAATAAATTTGGCACATATTTTCAAAAACAAGCAATTAAAAATATTTACAGAATTTGAGTGCAAAGTATCAATACACGGTATTAGGGCATGGTTCCTTTTGTGTTCCAAATACCGTGTTTCGGCTAAAACTTGCAAACTGAAAATATTATTGATACTTTTTATATGAATCAATTACACAAACATCTAGGCAACGTTTGACACACAGGTTATTTCAAGTATGAACTTAGTAGAATGGATATAGTAATGATTCAAAGGACCACCAATGTATGCGGGTCACATACACGGTATTAGGAACAATGCTATGTTTTACAATTTTGATTTTAACAATGGATTAAACATTTTGAATT
>NC_085138.1:282644953-282646193 GCF_035046485.1 Aedes albopictus
AGGAATTTGATCAATGGCCTAAACTAGTGATCCCGATTCCAAACCGTGTCAAAAGAACATTGAAAGCTCGTGGAAGTATTATAACCTCGATTTATAGTAGTTACAGAAATAAGATATCACACTGTCTTTAGCAGGTTCACATAGTGCCTATAATTTTGGCCAGGTAGTTTTTGACCAATTTCAATATTTTGATTTTATTTTCTTCATTGATAATCGTTCGAAGTAAGAAACGTTGTATTGTTATTACGTAGTCAATAAACAATAATACAAAAAATATTGCATTTGAATAAAGCTATCTCAAAGGGAGATTCATCAACCTAAATATCGTATCATCACCACTGCCTATAATTTTGGCCAGTACTGTATATTTCTCGGTAACAATCTTCTCCAGCATTCACAAGTACTAATGGGCACAAGAGTTGTGAACGATTTATGGTATGGATCATAAGGTCTGACTTATGATATTTGGCAGTTATTTGAAAAGATTGATGAATGATCTTATCAACAGTTGCCAAGCAATACATACCAGGCAGACATCAGAATGTTTGATTCTTATAAAAAAATGTGCACATCATTCTGGCGGCCATTAGTGCTCGTGAATGCTGGATATAAATGTTAGCGGAAAATATAAATTCTATAGATTTTCAAACGCGAAAACTGCTTACAAATAACAACAAATATTATTGTATTTTTATTGTACCAACGATTCATTTAACGCCATTCAATTAATTGTATTTGTATTGTAAGAACAATGAAAAAACATTAGGATATATCGTTTTCTTTTGAAAATTGCCCTAACATTATCTCATAAAAACACAATACATTGTACTGTTTTTCGACAAAAAATGTATGAAAATATTCTCAAAATTTTATGGTTAAGATACAAAACGACCACCATTTTTTATTGTAAAAGTGCCATTTATCATTCGCCGAATGGTATAGAACAATAGGGGTGATGGTGGGTGTGCTGTGCAAACTACAATAAGTTTAATAGTGAATAATTTTCGAAAAAATGGTGTTGTAACAACAAAATTTATCGTATTTTTATGATATTTTTTATCAGGAATACCACAAAAGTTCAGCTTATTGGACGCAGGGGCTTAATTTCCCCAACAGGGGATGAAAAAAAAAATATCCAAGTTGAATAAAAATATGGAAATCAATTAGGTGTAACCATCTCGAAGAACTTAAAAAAAGCCAATTTTAATATTAAATGAGTGTACGTGCTTTTATAATTTCT
>NC_085138.1:282646693-282646953 GCF_035046485.1 Aedes albopictus
CACTTGAAAAGGAATTTTGGCCAATCCTGCACGCGATGTCCGACCTCGACTTCAACAGCATCCCCGAAGCAAGAAGACCCACCCACAATTGCAATTGCAGCCGCCACCGAACCATCTTTCATCGACCTGTTTATCGCCAAGTGCTCCAACTACAACAAAATGTTACGAGTGACTGTCGTCGTTTCCTCCTCCATCTGAGATACCCTGGAACGACACTGAAACCCCCTGAGACACCTAATATTTCCTAGGAATCTCCTGGA
>NC_085138.1:287174638-287342227 GCF_035046485.1 Aedes albopictus
CCTGTAATTTTACAATCCGATAGAGAATTGTGTTGAAAGCGATGGAGGTCATTTTGTTACAGCGAAGGGGCTGTCCATAAACCACGTGGTCTTTTTTTTGGACTTTTCAACCCCCCCCCCCCCGTGGTTATTAGTCCATACAAAATTTTTTTATTTGTCCATACAAAATGGTCATTGCCGAACCCCCCCCCCCCCCCATCCATGACCACGTGGTTTATGGACAGCCCCGAACTCGATGTAACAAGTTTTAACTGTGCAGTGCTGCAACCAAGGTAAATTTGCAGGTTGTCTGCAATATGGAGCTTGCTTACAACTTTGCGTGCAAGACATTTTTCTATGTAAAATCGAATGAAATTAAATGAAAATTTTAACCCTTCAATATTTACGTCACGTGTAGTTTTCAGAGTTTCTTTCTGTGTACTTATGGTGGATCGGGTGTCCCTCCAGTTATACTCAAGAGTAGCTGCGGAAAGCTGCTCTTTCGTTGGTAGGGCCACTGCTAACTGCAGTGCGTAGTCTCGAGCCACCTCTACGTTAAACAGTCGCTCGATGTTGAGCCGCGGCGTTCTACTTCGACTACAGTGATTAGGTAGTGATCTATATTAGCATTCCAGTATGTGCGGACATTGGTTATATCCGAGAAGAATTTGCCTTCGATTAGAATGTGGTCTAATTGGTATTCTGAATGATGGTCGGGTGATTTCCAGGTGGCTTTATGGATATCTTTGAGTGGAAGATAACGCAGCGGACTACATGTCACGGAGGCCGCAAAGTTCACGCATCACTGGCCGTTATTAATCGATAAGACGTGCAAGCTCATTCATTTATTTATTTGGTAGGTATTACATCAAATTCAAGATGAAACTGAATCAACATTATTTCTCCATAATACACGGTTCGTGGCTGCCGTTCTCCATCCTCGATCACGACCGATGCTCGCCAAGTCACGCTCCAACTGATTCGCCCATCGTGCTCTCTGCGCTCCACGCCTTCTTGTACCAACCGGATCTGTCGTGAACACCAACTTTGCAGGGTTGTTGTCCGGCATTCTTGCAACATGCCCAGCCCATCGTATCCTTCCGGCTTTGGCTACCTTCTGGATGCTGTGTCGCCGTAAAGCGCAGCGAGCTCGTGGCTCATCCTTCTCGACACACACCGTTTTCCTGCACATCGCCAAAGATCGTCCTTAGCACGCGTCGCTCGAAAACTCCGAGTGCTTGAAGGTGCTCATCGAACATGGTCCATGTGTCGTGTCCGTAGAGGCCACCGTTCAAAAATGTTCTGGCGATAATGTCCATGTCGTTCGCAAATTGGCCGGAATTTGTGGAAATCGTTCCCCGGTTGTTGAGCCCGGCTCGTCGCATCACACCTTCCAAAGCGATGTTGAAGAGTAGGCATGAGAGTCATCACATTGTCGCAGTCCCCAGCGAGATTCGAATGAACCATATTTTTTCATAACTCTGCGCCGTTGGTACGGTCGTATGCCGCTTTGAAGTCGATGAACATCGATGATGCGCCGGGAACCTGGTATTCACGGCATTTCTGGAGAATTTGCCGTACGGTGAAGTTCTAGTCCGTTGTCGACCGGCCGTCGACGAAGCCGGCTTGATAACTTCCCACGAACTCATTCGTTTTAGGTGACAGACGACGGAAGATGATCGGGGATAGCACTTTGTAGGCAGCATTCAAAATAGTGATCGCTCTGAAGTTCTCACATTCCAAATGGTCGCTTTTCTTGTGAATGGGGCAGATAACCCCCTTCCTTCCACTCCTCCGGTAGCTGTTCAGTTTCCCTGACTATCAGCCGGTGCTGACAGGTGACCAACTTTTCTGGGCCCATCTTGATGAGTACAGCTGTAATATCATCCTTACCAGCTGCATTATTGGTTTTGAGCTGATGAATGGCATTCTTACCTTCTCTCAGTGTAGGAGTTGGTTCATTTTCGTCCTGCGCTGCTGCACTGGCATCGTCGTTTTCTTCGTTGCCGTGGTCCCACGTGCCTACGTTCTCTACGCTATTCAGGTGCTGATCGAAGTGCTGCCTTCCACCTTTCGATCACCTCACGTCCGTCCGTCAAGAGGCCTCTGTCCTTATCCCTGCACATTTCGGATCGCGGCACGAAGCCGTTGTGGGATGCGTTGAGCTTCAGGTAGAACTTTCCGTGTCCGTGGAGCGGACCTGGTGTGATGGCTAGAACACTTGACTATAACGCCGAGGACCTGGGATCGAATCCCACTCCCGAAAAACTTGTAAAATGCGAGTTCTTCCTTAGGAAGGGAAGTGAAGCGTGGGTTGGCACAGCAGTTCCATTTCTTCGCACTCCGCTTCGTCCAAGCGGCGGTTTTTCTCCCGAAAGAGGCGGGTCTGCTGTTTCCACTTTTGTTTGTAACGTTCCAAGTTCTGTCGGGCCCCTTGCTGTAGCATTACCGCCCTCGCGGTGTTCTTCTCCTTCAAAATCGTTCTGCACTCTTCGTCGAACCATTCGTTCCGTCGTTTCCGTTCCACGTACCCGGTGGTGCTCTCGGCTGCGTCGTTGATGGCTGCTTTCACTGTACTCCAGCAGTCCTCTATAGGGGCCTCTCCGAGCTCGCCCTCGTCCTGGCAACGCGGCCTCGATATTCTGCGCGTATGCTGAGGCGATATCCCGGTTGGTTTAGTCGCTCAAGGTTGTACCGTGACGGTCGCTGGTACCGTGCGTTGTTGATGACGGAGAGTTTTGGGCGCAGTTGGATCAGATAGTGGTCTGAGTCGATGATGGCGCCACGATAGGTCCTGATGTCGATAATGTCGGAGAAGGTGCGTTCAATCAGAACGATTTAAGATTCCGTTTGCTGTGGTGATCTCTAGGTGTAACGAATAAGGGAGGCTGTGTTGGAAAAAGGTGCTACGTATGGCCATGTTTTTGGAGGCGGCGAAATCAATGAGTCGTAGGTCGTTTTCGTTCGTCTGCTGGTGGGCGCTAAACTTTCCAATCGTTGGTCTGAATCCTCCTCCTGGCCTACCTGAGCATTTAAATCCCCTATGATGATCTTGACGTCGTGGCTTGGGCAGCGGTCGTACTCGCGCTCGAGCTGCGCGTAAAATGCGTCCTTGTCATCATCAGTGCTTCTGAAGTGTGGGTTGTGCACGTTTATTATGCTGAAGTTGACGAATCCACTCTTGATCCTCAACCTGCACATTCTTTGGTCGATCGACCACCAACCGATCGTGCGCCTCTGCATATCACCCTCTCTCTCTCTTCATGGCGTAACGTCCTCACTGGAACAAAGCCTGCTTCTCAGCTTAGTGTTCTATGAGCACTTCCACAGTTATTAACTGAGAGCTTCCTCTGCCAATGACCATTTTGCATGCGTATATCGTGTGGCAGGCACGAAGATACTCTATGCCCAAGGAAGTCAAGGAAATTTCCTTTACGAAAAGATCCTGGACCGACCGGGAATCGAACCCGTCACCCTCAGCATGGTCATGCTGAATACCCGTGCGTTTACCGCCTCGGTTATATGGGCCTGTGCATATCACCCATCATGATGAAATCAGCTCCCAGCTCGCGTGTGTTGCCGCAGCTCTGGTAGATGATATGATTGATTACCTCTAAAGGTTCGCACCACACCTCCTGCAGCACTACGATGCCGAACCCGCAGTCCTTCAGTAGATCGGCGAGTATACGGGAGCTTCCAATGAAGTTGAGAGATCGGCAGTTCCACGTACCGAGTTTCCAATCGCAAGTCCTTTTTGTTCGTTGAGGTCGTTGCCGTTGGTCTCGGTTCACATTATTCTGTTCCTGATTTTCCGTTACGATGCTTTTTTACGACTGGCTCGTAGGGCCTAACATCAACCCCCTACTTTCCGAAGGACCATAGTGTACAGTTGAGCTTAGAGTCCTTTCCTGGCACATGGACGTTGATCAGCCGTCCCTAACATGGAGATCAGACGCTGTTGTGAGACGCCCGCTCCTCCTGGAGAACAGACGCTCAAGTTTGCCGAAGCAACCCCCCTAGAATGATTTCGATTCAATTATCTGAAACTTTAGGATTCGGACAAAAGACTGATAAAAGAATTTGAAAATTAGTCGAGCCATCGCTGAGATATAGTCATTAAAAGATTAAGTTACAACAAATTTTCGATCACGGGGCAGCGCGTGACTTTTTCGATCTCGAGGCTCCAAGTGTTAATGGCTTGCAGTCAAGAGGTCCCAAAAACGAATATTTTACTTTCACGTGCTGGAGCAAATCTGAGCCCGAATTCGATTTTTTTTATTCTTAACCACTTATTTTACAGCTCTTTTGTCCACTAGGGCACTACGCGAGCGACTCCAATTGGCAGCTGAACTTACTCTTTATATAGCGCCCGAATGTATTCTATTATATTCTTATTCTACTATGTCGAACTGGATTGCATTTGTGCTGCTTTCACTTTTCTACCCTCTCCTTGGTAGATTGATGAGCACGATGATGCAATGATGTGTGGCTGTTGTTCCTTGTCCAGTCCGATTGGTGGTCGACCATTATGGATTGCCGTTCGCCGATATCCATGTTTCCGGGTCCGTTAGAGCTGTGAGCATACAGCAGAAGAGGGTCAGGTGTCAGTCGCTCTCGGAGGGAAGAGAAACTGACGAAAAACTGCATGTGCCGGGGCTGGGATCGAACCCATGGCCATCCGCTTATGAAGCGAACGTGTAGCCACTGCGCCACAGGCCCCGGCAAAATTCGAATTAAGCGGCCCAAAATAATGCTCTTGAGACAGACCAATAGTTAATTTTTGTTTCGCTGTGTAATTGGAACAACAACTTAAAATTTCATTAAAAATATTGATTTTAGCGCCTTTTCCAGCGATTTTTTTAGTGAGCCTCGTAGTCTACGGGTTAAGTAATATTTGTTGTACTCAAATACCCAAACTCATAATTCACATCAACTAATCTGCAGCTTACCCATCTATCAACCACACCTGTCACTAAACTAGGAAGCCAAACCCCACGCTTCAACGGTAACGACATACCGTTCTCACGCGCAGCATTTTTTCACTGTCTTCCAAACGCCACTCACTAGACATTAGGTAGGTACCTGTTTGGCACCGCCTGCCTGTCGAAGGTGACATACCGGCGGAGGAGGTGTTGTATGGGGGCATGTTGTGCAAACTTATCGCATCATTCCCCCGCAACGCAACGCGCAAGCAAGATTCATCTCTCGCTAAATGTCAAACCCGACCGAGACTTTCGATTAACGACTTTACGAGACACCAGAAATGGAGAGAGCGGGAGGGACACATATTTTCAGTCCGAGACGATCGGTTGGAATTCGTCACCGGAATTACAATATTTTTCGTATTGATTTAAATAATAAATTAAGCTTAATTATCCGCTCAATGTCATCGGCACGAGGCATCAACTGTGCACGGTGGTTGCGGCGAAAATTGTGACCAAAATAATGTTTACGCCTTGTATTGAAAACTGAATCAGATCCAAGTTATAGTTTAAACGTGCTTCCACGATAAAATATTTCAAAATTATATAAATTCATGCGGATTTTGTCATTATTCATCAAATCGAATCGACTATTTTCAGACAGAATCAATTCGTTGGTTTTGATGGGGTTCGTGATGGTTTGATGATGGTTTCACAAACTGTCGTGATCCTTTAAGAATGATGCAATTTTAAATTTGATAGGTTTCTAGTATAGTTTTCTAGTTTTATGATTTTTGTAATACCTCAATACGTCAGGACCTATCGTGGCGCCAACATCGACTCCGACCACTATCTGGTGATGGTCAAACTGCGCCAAAAACTCTCCGTCATCAACAATGTACGGTACCGGCGACCGCCACGGTCCAACCTAGAGCGACTGAAGCAATCGGATGTCGCCTCAGCATACGCGCAGAATCTCGAAGCCGCGTTGCCAGACGAGGGCGAGCTCGATGAGGCTGCAGCAAAGGACTCGACAGAACGTGGAACGTTACAAACAGAAGCGGAAACCGCAGACCCGCCTCTTTCGGAAGAAAAAGCGCCGCCTGGAAGAAGCGGAGTGTGAAGACATGAACTACTGTGCCGTTCCCAAGAAACACGGAAGTTCTATCAGAAGCTCAACGCATCCCGCAACGGCTTCGTGCCGCGAGCCGAAATATGCAGAGATAAAGACGGAGTCCTCTTGACGGACGGACGTGAGGTGATCGAAAGGTGGAAGCAGCACTTCGATCAGCATCTGAACGGCGTGGAGAACGTAGGCACGGGAGACCACGGCAACAGAAGAAACGACGACGCCAGTACAGCGGAGGACGGAAATAATCCAACTCCCACGCTGAGGGAAGTTAAGGATGCCATTCACCAGCTTAAACCCAACAAAGCAGCTGGTAAGGATGGTGTCGCAGCTGAACTCATCAAGATGGGCCCAGAAAAGTTGGCCACCTGTCTGCATCGGCTGATAGTCAGGATCTGGGAAACCGAACAGCTACCGGAGGAGTGGAAAGAAGGGGTAATCTGCCCCATTCACAAGAAAGGCGACCATTTGGAATGTGAGAACTTCAGGGCGATCACTATTTTGAATGCTGCCTACAAAGTGCTATCCCAGATCATCTTCCGTCGTCTGTCACCTAAAACGAATGAGTTCGTGGGAAGTTATCAGGCTAGCTTCATCGACTGCCGGTCGACAACGGACCAGATCTTTACCGTACGGCAAATCTTCCAGAAATGCCGTGAATACCAGGTCCCACCGCATCACCTGTTCATCGACTTCAAAGCGGCATACGACAGTATCGACCGCGCAGAGCTATGGAGAATCATGGACGAAAACGGCTTTCCTGGGAAGCTGACTAGACTGATTAAAGCTACGATGGACGGTGTACAAAACTGCGTAAGGGTTTCGGGTGAACTATGCAGTTCATTCGTATCTCGCCGGGGCTGCGACAAGGTGACGGACTCTCATGCCTACTCTTCAACATCGCTCTGGAAGGTGTGATGCGACGAGCCGGGCTCAACAGCCGGCGAACGATTTTCACAAAATCCGGTCAATTTGTGTGTTTTGCGGACGACATGGACATTATCGCTAGAACATTTGGAACGGTGGCAGAGCTGTACATCCGCCTGAAACGTGAAGCAGCAAAGGTTGGACTGGTGGTGAATGGTGAATCATCAGCGGAAGTCGGGCCCACTACGGGCTCCAGAAGAAACTGCGGTCGAAAAAGATTCATCCACGCACCAAATGCACCATGTACAAAACGCTAATAAGACCGGTGTTCCTCTACGGGCACGAGACATGGACCATGCTCGAGGAGGACCTGCAAGCACTCGGAGTTTTTGAGCGACGCGTGCTAAGGACGATCTTCGGCGGTATGCAGGAGCACGGTGTGTGGCGAAGAAGGATGAACCACGAGCTCGCTGCACTTTACGGCGAACCCAGCATCCAGAAGGTGGCTAAGGCCGGAAGGATACGGTGGGCAGGACATGTTGCAAGAATGCTGGACAACAGCCCTGCAAAGCTGGTGTTTGCAACTGATCCGGTTGGCACAAGAAGGCGTGGAACGCAGAGAGCACGATGGGCGACCAGGTGGAGCGTGACTTGACGAGCATTGGGCGCGACCGAGGATGGAGAGCGGCAGCCACAAACCGAGTATTGAGGCGTACTATTGTTGATTATGTCTTGTCTTAATGATGTTGAACAAATAAATGTATTACATACATAATACCTCAATATCTCACCCAATTCCAACCACCAGGTGATAAGGACACCTTCAGAAACTTATACATGGATAATTCAAGCACTCACTATAATATATACTGCTAAAACATCGCCAGGGGTTTCTCCGGATGTTTTCCAATACTATTTTAATTATTTTTTCGATAATGCATTTAATTATGAATTAGGCCTGATTTTTTTTTTTCATTTCGATTTACAAAATTTTACAAAAACACAAAAGGATTTTTCCCAGGGATAACACTTCACTTCATAAGCATGGTCATGGTCATGGGTTCGATCCCAGCCCCGGCACAATTTTCCGTTAGTTGCTCTTATTCCCGAGAGCAGCTGACACCTGACCCTCATCTGAGCATATGCTCTAACGGACCCGGAAACTTGGATATCGGCTAACGACAACTCATAATGGACCCCCAATCGGACTGGAGAAGGAACAAAAGCCACACATCAACATACTCGTGCTCATCATTCTACCAATGGACAGGGTAGAAAGGTGACAGCAGCGCAACGGCAACCAGTTCGATATAGAAGAATTAGAAGAGAATGCATTAAGGCGCGCTGTACAAAGTGTAAGAGCAGCCGCCAATTGGAATCGCTCACGCAGTGCCCTAGTGGACAAAAGAACTGTAAATTTTTGAAGTGGTTAAAGAATAAAAAAAACATACAAATAGAATACAGTAGAAAGAAATTCCCAGAATTGTACAGCAATTCTGAAGTGTTATGTCTGAATTTTCTCTCGGGAATCTGTTAAAAGACAGTTTCAAAAAGGTGTTCATATTGAAGATTGATAAGGCTCCTTGCATCTGAAGAACAAATAATTCGATTTTATCTATCTTTGTTTTTCTGCAGTTGCCCTCATAAACGTTATGTCTGAAATATTGAAAAAATAGTTAGTTTGACTTATGAAAAATCATATAAATTGTGATCATAATTACGTATCAAGGAGCTAAAATCACAATTTTATGCTCCTAATTTTTGGCCATATAGTTTCCGACCAATGTATACCGATGCTGATGGCGATGACGACGCACTTTGCGGGCGCGGTGTGATTGGTTACACATTATACAACTATGAGACATTGGGTTTCAGGTAGGGTTTGGTGGGGACCGCTTTGATTTACGTCGATCGCTGATGAGGACCGATATGTTATCCGGCAGTGCGCGAACGCGCGAAGCTTCAGATCCTTCACACTTATTTGAATATTTTATATCCGCCAGTTATTGGCGAAGCGTGTGTCGGACAAGTTCAAAATCGTACGATTAGGGCAACTAAGTAGCAACTTAATGCAAATCTCCGTGTGCCGGCTAAGGTCCGTCGCGAGGTGGGGGATGCTGTGAAGATTGGTGCTTGACCTAAACCGGCTGCCTCGCGCAGTCAGTGTGTCGTCGTCGTTATAATGCAGTAGTATTACATAGAAGGAGAGACTTCAGCGGGCAAACGAAAACAAACCTGCTTTCCTGGTGTGGAGTGGTGTGGTGACGCAGAGCAACGCAAGTCGCGGCAAAATCTGCAGAGACGCATAACTTCGCGATCGTTCGGAAACCGCCAAACAGTCGGCGTTGGGGTCGTAAACGCAGTGGATGTGATAAATATCATCGGGACTCGATCAGGAAAGTGGTGTTTTGGTGATGGGAGTTGCGGGCTAATCCTACACCCGTGCATTTTGTGATTGCTGGTGAACCGGTTTCCAAGCAGATGATTGTATTTTTGGCAGAGTACCATGTGGCTTATGTAATGCAATTCAGTGTGGAAAATTCCGAAGATTCATAAGAAACGTACGAAGGGATGTTTAAGAAGATAGTGGATTTTGATTGCAACTGTGAAAAGTGTGTACGTGAAAATGCGTGATAACTTTATGCTGCTGATGGGCACGGCTTGTGCCCTTATCTGTCTGCAAGCTGTACAGTCGGATTTGAATGAGGTGGACGATGTAGACTACGAAGAGGAAGGATTTTGGATTGGCCATGGACTTGGGAGCAGGAAAGATGGTATGTATTTTGTTATTATATCTTCGAACACATGCACTAATATTCCAATTCAACAAGCGCATTTTACGGATTTAATTTTAAAATGGTAAACATATTCTGAAATTTATTTTGCAATAAATGTAGCAACAGTTCATACATACGGTTTTTTGTATCAACGCTATCCTTCACGAGTGAACCACGTGTTTTATCGCATCCCAAACTGTGACTTCGTGGTCATGCGGCTAGTGTCACCAAGCATTAAGTCGCATCTTACTTCGGTTCGCATCCCGCCGCAGCTGTCAGGAAAAAATTTCGGTTGTGCCATTGGCGTCGCATGCTAGTCCGTTGTCTGTCGTGCTTACTTCAAAGAGCAAACAGATCACTGGAAACACTGAACGTACCCGTGTCTTTTTAATAGAAGGTCCATTTCATTTAAGATCGAATTGATTGATTGATTTATCTTTATTTGAGAGACTTTCAGCCCTTGGCTGGTTCGTCTCTTTCTTGGGAAAGGTGAGCCAGAATGGCTCAACTGGAAAAAAAAATACAAAAGCTGTCAAATATTGTGAGTGTATGAGGCCCAGAGGGGGCCACCAAAGAGTAGTTAAAGTAATTACATTTCATTTGTTTTTGCTGCTGTCTTCTGTGGTCTACGGTCTACCGGTGGTGTGGGCCCGTGAGGCCCGCCGCTCACCGGGGGAGGGGGTTGGTGGTTCAAGGAGCTACGCGTTGGTCCGTGGATTGGTCTGTGGCTTGGGGGTAGGCCTTACCGCTCGGATCCCGGGAAAGCCCGAGAGGTCCGAGGTGCCCACCAGGAGGGTCGTTGTGGTGTAATGTTGGTTGTCGTTCCTGCTGATTCAGTTGTCCAGCCGGCGCCGAGGTCGGTCCATCCAAGCCGGTCCCCTGCCGGCTTCCGGTTGGAGGCGCCCCGACTACCGGCGGATTCGCTGTGTCGGCGTTTCCTCACCACAACGCCGAGGTCGACCCGTCCATGCCGGTCCCCGACCAGCTTCCGGTTGGACGGCGCCCCGACGGTTGCAGAGAGTAGCCCGCTGATTTTTTCTCCTACCGCTACAGATGTCCGACCTTGAGGGTCGATGTGGCTATTTGTGTGTTTGAAAATCCTTCCGCTGCTGAATCCGACCTTGAGGGTCGTTCTAACTCCTTCCGCTACTGAGTCCGACCTTGAGGGTCGTTGTAGCCCTGAAGTCTTGGAGTTGGAGTTGGTTGATGGGTGGGCCTTACCACTCGGATCCCGGGAAGTCCGAGAGGTCCGAGGTGCCCACCGGTCCCGCCAGCGGTTTGGCACTTCTTATATCTCGTAGTACAGGCCACCCTCTTTCAAAAAGTTGATGACTTGCCGGTCATTTAAGATCGAAGAAATTCCTGTAAAATTATGTGTCTCTGCAATTTGAGACTGCAAAGTTGCTGAACGTGCGTGAAAGTTTAGTTGAAAGTGGAAAGTTTTTATAACAAAGTTGATATCGTTTTGAAACATCCAGTGGTCCAGTGGAGAACTTTTCGATTGACGAAAAGTTTTCATCGACTGGAGCGGGAATAGAACCCACACTCCGAGGTTTACGAAACGGCCAGACGACTTACCAGGGCCCTGTGGCCACGAAGCCCACAGGAGCTATACAGGGCAGAGAAAATGATCGGGACAGGCAAAATGATCAACTATCTGGCGCTCACATAATGTTTGCTCCTGTTTGACGCTTGATCCCTATCACCATCTAGTTAGGGGTTTGCGAAACATTGGCATTGATTGGCTGTTGGATTGACATCGAGCAATTATGTTCTCGTGACAATTATTTCAAACGCTATTTGCTCCAAGTGAAAGGTCTGTTCGTCTGTGCTCTCCATTTCAGTGGCTTAACAAGGACGTAATTAGCGCTGAAATGCCGAAACTATTTTTAACAAATTAATCAAACCTAGGATCACAGGATGATTAGTTGGTGCATATGCAAGGTAAATTCGCTTTCAAGTTTACAAGAAATTCGATCTTTCATTATACTCATCCAAAAAAGTAAACTACAGATCTGATAGCTATACACTGAAATATAAACGAGATCTTTCACATATTTTAACCGTTATTACAAGTTTTATTTTTGTGTTACATGTCCTATTTTAACTAATCAGTATTGTCCCAAATTAAATTATCATTTGCAGTGCTCTGGCGTAACAGAGCATCATGAGATCTCATCTGTCTCCCTTTGATGGTCTACAATCAGGTTATTTCGAACAATGATTCACTAAAAGACATGTGAACCGTGTTTTAGCAAGGGCATCAAAGCTTAGACGTTCATATTAAAAGCCGAATTAAGATACATCCTTATGCAAGGTATGCACTTCAAACAGAATCGCTCAAGTAATTTTCGGAATGGTCAAGAAATTTAACACAGCAAGCCCCATTTGATTTGACGTTTCGTTTCAGCTCCGTACTAGGATCCGGAATAAAGCAACGCTTTCTCATTTCTTGAGCAATTCCTTGCCTGAATTTTCCACGCATCGAGATAGGCCAAAAAATTTCTGGCGATCTGCGTACTACCCATTAGGATTTGAAATTCCTGGACCAAACTCAAGCTATGAAAGCAAGTAACTCTGCCAACGAAAAGGTAACCTGCCAGATAGAACACGATTGCAGGATTGGCTGATGGACCAGCAACAATTTTGAAACCTTGTCATTCTGTGTTCGGAAAATATTTTCCAATACGGTAAAAGGGCAAAATTCCAGTTCTGTGTTGTATATTTGTCCATATGTGATGTTTCATTTTATTACGCATTTGTAGTGATCCACTACAATATGTTATACAGGTCGGACTCGATTATCTTGAGTCGGGTTCGGCTGCTTCTGAAATGTATATTTGGAGAACGGAATAATCTATAAAGCTGAAATTTTGACATTTTGTCAAGCCAACTTTGTTTATTGGTCAGTCAAAATTTCAGCTTCTTACAGCATTCCGTTTGCGAGATATTATTTAGGGTGGTGTCAGAACCCGACTCCGGATAATCGACTCCGACCTGTACTTCCAATATTGATTTGTAGTGCGACATTGTTGTAATTGTTCAAAAATACATTTGTTTACCACAGCACCTGTGATGCTACCTCAAGAGGTCGATTGAGCGCATTGAATCAAAATTCAACCATCGCGCAACAATAATGACAATGTTGCTACCTGCATTTGTTGCGACAATCCACCCAATGCGACATAAGGTTGTCCCAATTTGTACGGAATAGGATAAAGATCTTGCAACACGAGTTCGGATATTTTAAAGTCTTGATCACTTCGAGTCGGTAATCACTGCAACGCTGTTGAAGATGCATCATCAAGAAGTTTCGATTTTAGGTTGGTAATATTCAGTCCACGAGTGCCGTTGATCTATTGGCAACGAATGGGATTCGATAATGGTCCGCAGCATTCTGGCACATAACAGAGCACCTTGGAGTTTCAATCGTGGGATAGATAGAGCCTTTAGTAGCTCCAACTTCGCCTTAGCCATCACGAGGGCACATTAGATACATATACCATGCCGGCATACGTGTCCTCGTTCGCATCGGTAAATATGTGGAGTTGCAGCTCTGCAAACTCAGCGACCCAGCGTTGCCATTTTGCTTGAATTTCTGTCGAAACTTCATCGTCCTTGGTTGTCTATATCCTCCAAACATAATCTGATCATCGCTTGGGATCCAAGGCATCCCCAGAACTCGCTTCGTATTCTGCAAGCCAAGGGTCCCCGATCCGTCGAAGAACGGCAGCCGCACTAGAGAGTCAGTTTCTGATAGTAAAACCTCCGTTTGCGTGAACTTGCTTCACTTCCAGCGCGACTTCGATGGCTTCTTCCTCCCTGTCAAAATATTCATCGACGTAGTGCTTCAACACGATCGCCGAAGTTGCTCTAGGGAAGGTCATTCTGTGCTCCTCAGCGTTCATGGTGAACATGTGGACCCGCTACATCCATGAGGAAAACTTGGACGCTTGGACGGGCTGCGTGGGATCCTTGCGATACCAGGATCACTGTGACTGTGTATCCTCGGGCAAATTTCGAAACTGGTCAAACATTTATTTCAAACTAGCAGTCCCGGCAAACGTCGTCGTGCCTGTCTACTGTGTTTTTTGACGTGCAGCTCTGTTTTTTGTTTTCGTTCCGTTTCCGGTCGATTTTCCCAATTATTTTTCGTACGAACACGTCGGAGCCCTGCACGAAAAAAACACTGAAAGAATGGTGAAGATCCGTTGACCCGTTCCCGAACCTATTCGTGGCATACAAACACCATCCCATTTTTATTTATGTATAGGGTATCGGTTCCCTTATTAAGCATGTGGCTTCCATTTTTATCCTACGAAAAACAAAGGATTGAAGCGTTGTTTGTTTTGTTTCTTATTTTTGTATTTTTTTTTTTTTTTTGTTAGAAGTGAGCACCCATGAAAACAAAAAGAACGGAATCAATCGGTGCCGTAATCGCTTGTTTTCGAATAGGATGAATATGGGAGCGTGAGATTACTGATGGCACACATACCCTATAGAAGATAGAAGATCACCACAGATTCGGAAGCCGAATAGCACTTGCAACAACGTTGTCAGAAGGTCAGGGCCCTTTAAGAGCATACTATTGAAGGAAACTTCTTTGCTCGTCGCCGCAGCGTCCCAGACGAGACTTATCTTGCCCGGTTTATTGGAGTTGTGTACTGCTCCTAGTGGCAGATATCACACTCTTGCCAGAGTCGCTGGCTCCAGTTCTTCAGATGTAGCTAGATGTATGTATGTATCCCATCCCATATTCGCTGATTTGCCGTTGGAAGCTGTCTTGAAGTTCTGGATCAGCGTTCATTCGCCGTTCGAAACATTCTAATCGCCGTTTGGCCATATGGTGAAGCTATCTGGAAATTTGAAGTTGTTGTAACGTCATAAAAGCCCTGTTTCAAATGCCTTCGTTACCCAAACAGATGATTATTAGAACTTCAAAAGTGAACCACGTTTGTTTATATGAGATAGCAAGGTATTGGAATGATTTACTTAACCAGTTACAATTTGCTGGTTTGTTCGAGTGTTATGATTTGACGAGATGTGAGTAATAATAGGACAACGATATTTCCGAAATGTACAAAAATTGTATTTGGGCAAGGATCTTTCAAGGGAATCAAAGTGGCTTAACATGATTCAAGTCAACTGTTTAAAAATGTAATTGCTACATACATGCACTTGCTTAGCAGAAAAAAGTCCAATTCAAACCTTTATTTTCGTAGAATCCATTTATGAAATTTAAATTTAAAACTATGGGACCCCATGAAACAACTTAAAATCCCCTCAAACTTCCCCTGGCTTATCTGGAAGTTTATCTTATACTTTCCTGGTCCCCTATGTCTTGAAATTCCTTTAAAATCACCCTGACACTCCTAGAAACCTGCTAAACCTCCAGGAACCCCTTGAAACTTTCCGAAGCTCTCAAAAAAAAACCCGAAATATCTGAAATTAAATATCTTTCAAACCCATCCAAACATCCCTGGAGTTCGGCGTATATTGGTGCGTTGCTGAAAAATGCCAGCCAAAATCTCTTACTTAAAACCCTCGAAACCATATGAAAATCACACATCGCTGGCGCACGCATCCTACTATAGTTTTGAATCAAATACAAGAAGACGAGCTTGGTGGTCTAGTGGCTACCGCTTCTGATTCATATGCAGAAGGTCCTGGGTTCAACCACTGGCTCGTCCCTTTCCTCCTACTTTGTATCTTTCTCTCTCACTCTACATATACATCTCATGTATATTCGTATGTTCGTAGCGATCGCTAGAACCAGAAACGGAATGAAAAAAGCCGTTTCCCTTCCTTCCAACTTTTATCACAGCACAGTGCCAATCTATCATATAACGCCTACAAGTTATACAACCAAGCGAACTGTGCCGCTTCACAGTAATCTTCACACAATCTATCGCTTTACGCCTGGCACCCTTGCACCAATGCATGATCCATGTGCCAAAAATAAACATTTCCCACCAACACAACAAACATCCGCATGACCTTGTGCAGGCGCAGAGGATTCAACGGCCTGATGTGGGCAAGCGATTGCAATCATCACTTCCCTCCCCTTCCCCATTGACCTGCAACCTGACGCAGCAGGCGCCATTGTCGCCTAAAAATACAAGACCACCAACGCTCACACACTGAAGATGCCTGTTAGTCCCAAACATCTATCTCATTGGTTCCTTGTGTGAGTGTAGCTGATCTGGCAATACTGGAGTAGCAACTGTGGGCGGTCAATCAAGCTCAAGCTCAAGCACAATTTTGAATCAAATACAAGATTTTTTTAAAAATATCGAGGGATAACTCTTTTTCATGTAGCTTTTTCACAACTCAAATTACATAAAGATGATCTTTACATATCTACGAACAAAATCTTCAAAGCAACTATCACAGTTCATGCGTTTATAGAGGTAATCACGTTCAAATGTATGCGTGCCTTTTTTGTAGATGTAGTTGTGAAACTGCGAGGAAAATATTTGCACTCTTGCCCCGGACGTTAGTTTTATCATTATTTACCCGTTTTACCCAATTCGATTGGGTAATATTTGCATATGCAATCTGAATAGCCTTTCAATCGGCGTGCATTTTGTGTGAGGAAAAATTTGCGCTAGTGTTCGTGAGTTGAAATGTCACTTATCCCCGAGCAGAAGGGAATAGCAGCAGCATAATAAAATGTGTTATTTTGGAAAAATAACTGAGTAACGGAAAGAGTTATTTTCATGTTATTTACATAACATATCCTGTTATAAACTTGTCTGTCATAAGCGGCAAAATAACAAAAATTATAACAAAAAAATGTTCCTGGAAGACCTGTTCAATAACATGTTTTGTTAGTTTCAAAAACAACTTAATAACAGAGAATTTTCAGAATATTTCAATAACAAATTTTGATATGATTAAGTTATTGATAACAATCTGAAAACAAAATTTGTTTTTTTTTCTGTTGCGGATAGGAACTCCTCCAAAGTCCCATATGAATTCAATGGGATACGCAACAATATGATCTATTGTGAAATGTTTCATTCATAATTGGGACGCTATTGTTGTCGCAAGCGATTTATTTATCGAAAACAGAGAGAAACAATAGTTTTCGTTTATTTTCCAAACAACTTAAGATGAAAAACTACCGACGTTTTGAAGCCCTTTATTAGGTGGTTCATTGTTCATAAGATTAATTTACATTATTACCTCATTGATTGACACATTTAACCAAATGAATCTAAGTGGGCTCGATGCAATGAAATCAATAAAAATAAAATGTCTTAAAATAATCAATGGAGTTCTTCTTCTTGATGACTTATTTTTTTTACATTTTTGTCGAAAATGTGTTGTTCGTCCTTGAATTCCACCAGTTGATCCAAAATGTGTCATAAAATGGCTAAATGCTTATAAAACAAAAGGCTGATAAGTTGGCTCTGTCACAGTTAAAACGTAATGCCAGAGGAACTGATGACAAAATAATATTTTCTGTTACAGTTCCTCACGGAATGCCGTTGTTCACAGGAAATCTCGAATGGTGTAGTTTTGATTGCAAAGCTAGTTATGTTGTAATATTAATGATCAAATATTTGTACAGTCTCAATGACACAATTATAACTGAACTTGTGCTACAACAAAACATGTTATTGAAATGTAATTTAAAGAAAATATACCAAGAGCACGATCATAACAAAATAAGACTGCCCAACAGAACATGTTATGGAACGGTGATGACTTAATAAGTTAATAATAACAAACCGAGATATAAAAACAGGTTTTGTGATTCCGTTGTTATTATTTTGATATTTTCCTCTGTTCGGGTCTCTATTAAAGCACGGGACATTGACATAGCAGTGAATAAAAATTACAGTTTTTGTATGAAACTACGGTACGTTCGAGAGGCTGTCAAATTGCAATGAATCGATCTCAAATTATGAATTTCGACGGTTGAAATATTTAGAAGGTGCCGTGTCATTAGGCTGAAGTACGTCAGACCGAACGTTTCATTAGGGCGAATGGGTCATTAGTTCGAACGAGTTCAAGGACGGGCATGGGCAGCTTAGCTGAATGATTTGTACAGCTTATTTTTAAAAGAAAGAAAAATTTCTGATGACATTCCAGAGTCATTGTTCAAGAAATTGTATCAGAATATTCTAGATGCGAGGTATGTCGCAGATAATCAAAAATCTCTTAGATCGAAAAAAAAACGTATGAACCTACGTTATTTCAACTACTGACCTGATACCCAGGAGCTCTAATGAATCACCCTAGAACAAACTAAAAGCTTCCCGATGCACCTTAACCCGAGCAGAAGGGAATACCTTACAAATACCATGCAAAGAACAGCCTGTGCTCTAATACCTATAATCGTTATTATTATATTATTCTTCAAAGTGTTATGAGAAACCACAATAACAATTGGAGATATTTGAGCAGATTTTGATATTGATGTGGTGTTTGTTGGTTTAGCAGTGAAATAACTGAAGAATGTGTTTTGCTTTTACATCATGGTGCTATCGAATAAATGGGCAACTTAATAACAAAAAATGTTATTATTTACTTTGTTATTTTATACCTTTTGGATAAAAAATATAGCACTCAAAATTTAGGTATGCATTCATTATTGAAATAATAATACTTGTTATTTTCTAGGTGTAACTCATACAAAATTATGATATTCGTTTTTGTTATTTTGCCTCTTATGTCCACCTAATGAACGGCATATCAAGATATGAAAGTATTTAACATTAATACCTTGATATGTTATTCAGTAGCTGTTCTCTTCTGCTCGGGAAACCCCGCTCAAATACGTGAACACACCGGAAACTACCTGAAACGCCTTGAAGTCTCTCAAAAGTTATGCTGAAGCTCCATTTAAAGCCGCTCAAGTGCACAGAAACGTTCAAAAACTTCCTAAAATTCACCTCAAAGCTAACTAAGCCCCATTCAACCCTCTCAAGCCCTTTCCCGAAGCCCCGAATGGAATGACAAAGGGAATTAGGGGCCGTCCATATATCACGTGGACAGAAAATTCATGGTTTTGACCCCCTCCCCCCTCCCCGTGGACAAGCGTGGACATTTCTTTGACCCCTACCCCCCTCCCCCAATGCCCACGTGGACAACCGAAAAAATATGTTTTAATATGTATTAGGGGGATTCACTTAACAGCGTAAACTGATTAAACTGATTAAACGACGCGATCATCAAGGCAATCTTTGATTATTTCATTCGCAAAATCATGAAACATTTCAAATGAGCAGAAAATCATGGCTTACGCAGCAATTTAATCTGTTTAGTGAGTACCCCTATTATATAACTAAAATAAATGGAAAAAGTGATTTTTTAGAAGTTTTTTTTAAATATTGTAATATATAATTTAAAACTTTATAAAATATAAATATTCTATAGTTTCATATGGAATATAAACAAGTAGCACATAATAAGCACCTACCCCATTGTTTTTAATTGAGCCTAACGTTTGTGAGAGTGTGGGTTCGATTCCCGTTCCAGTCAGTGAAATTTTTACGCCAAACGGAAAATTTTCCACAGGGTGGGTCTTGTGTGATGTCTATCGCCTAATGTTTGTTCAGTTTGTGCAACCTGCGAAGATGGTGTTTTTAAAAATGTTTGTTCAATCTATGATTGTCTGATTGTTTTGTTAAGATAAGGTATTTTTTTTTAGATTTCTGTTGAGATAGGATAATATTTTTTTTGATTCTTACAAAGCAAGATTTGCAGCAACTAAACTGTATTGCTGAGGTTTAGACTTTAATATCCAAAGAAACATCTTAAGTTTTTAAGGAAGCTTCAAAAAAAGTTTTAAAGATAAGCCTGCAGATCCCTAAATATTTTGAAGCTTCGCTATTTTTAAACTATTGTTTAAAAAAAATAAATTAAACTTCAAAAAATCCATACAGAACTTCAATGAAAATTTTTTGACTGGAACACCAACATTTGCATGATCTAACTCTATTCTAAATCTCCACAATATTCCTGGATGAAGAATACTAAGTAATTAGAAATTCTGATAATTTAAAACAAATTAGTCTGTGAATCAATAATGATTTTTTTGTCTTGAAGAAGTACCTTTCAACTAAAATACAATGTATAATAAAATAAAATGTATGAAAGAACTGCTATTGACGAGAATCTCATCAATAATGCGGATTTGTTTCGTTTGCATATTCTTGTTTCTTAATTCTTATGTCAATGTTGTCCACGTGGACATTTGACGAACCCCCACCCCCCTCTCCATGGACAAGCGTGGACTTTTCACGAACCCCCTCCCCCCTCCAAGCTGTCCACGTGGTATATGGACGATGTGGTATATTGGAGATGTCCCTTTTCGATCCTTTTTTAAATACTGGAAACATGATGGAGCTTTTCCAAACCTCTGGAAACTTACGTTGCCTCAAAGATAGGTTGAAAATAAATCGTAACGGCGCGAGAAGGCACTCGGCACACTTCTTGTAGATTACCGCAGGGATACCATCCGGACCAGGTTTATAGGAACTTTTTAACTTAACTGTAGCGCGTACGATCATCGAGTCGGTTACTTCAAAAATATCAATATCCACAGCGTCTGTAGCAACATTATTGGTTGCTTGTTTCAGTTCAAAATCGGTACATGATGTATTGTTGAGCACACTACAGAAGCGAATGTTCAAAAACAGAGTTGTACTTGCCTGAGAAGGCATTTTGGATGCCCCCTTCCGTTCCTGCGACGGCTGAGATGCCAGGACGACTTTGAAAGCAGGAATCAACTAATACGGCAGCTGAGTCGAGGTGGTCGGGGACATCCAATATGCTTTTTTGTATGCGTCCTGGAGAAGTCCGGTTGAAGAAAGTACAATTGAACTCATGAAAGCGTGGAGTTACTAAATGGCTGGTCGAATGGAGCAACTCTATAACCTGGCCGGCGTAATCGGGGGTGGGTTGTTTTTTGGGGTGTGGTCGAAGATTCGTACAGTCACTCCATCTGGCCAGTACCAGGGGTCGCCAATTACATTAGAGATAGACTTGTTAATGGTAACTTTGAACGATACGAAAGTTAAGTCGTTCAGTGTTTTTCCTCGAGGAACAAGTTTGACTACTTTGACAGTAGCCGGATTGACGTTCGTGATATCCTGAAGGTACGTTAACACATCCTCCTCCTTTTGATCAGGAGTAAAAGGAGTGACATAGAAATCAGTCGAGTCTTCGTCAACTGCTCCAATCCGGGCAACGCTTAACGGACCAGCAGAGGGTCTACGTGGCACATTTTCACGTTCGCGGCTGGAGCTCTGGTCGGTGTCTACCGAAATGGAATCAGACTTGCTTAGTACTTGCTCATTTTTTTGCGATGGAACAGCAGGAGTGGAGGCGCGATCACGTTTGTTGGTGGACTTCGATGTGGATGGCATTGGGTTAGTCACGATCTGGACTCGCTTGTTACCTCCGACGACAAACTTCTCGGGAGCTTGACTAACCGTAGCATTAATCTCGTCGAGGACTTCAAAAAAGGAGGTGTCATCGCAAGACCTGGAGCGATTCATAGGGACGTCAGAGACTGTGTCGTCCAGGGTCATCATGTCGATGGTCTGATGGAAAGTTGTATAGTCAAGCGAGAGATTGGCCGGTGGGGTCCGTTGCTGAGAGTCGTAGAGTGCCTTGTTCATCTTTCGCAAGCTTTCTCCATAGTTTCCTAAACGGGTGTCCATGGAGTCGGTTCGTATCAGGAGCTCACGTAGAGCTTTGAAGATTACCTTTTCACGATCGTGTACAGCAGGATCAAAGTTCAAGCGGCATGAGGAACAGAACCAGTAGAACCCGACGTTCGCCGTCCAGGATGAAAGTTGAGTTTTCGTCAAACCCACACAAGAGTGGTGGAAGGATATACCACAGGATCCGCTACACGTTATTCGCTTGTCGGGGCTGATTCCACTCGAACAAATACGGCATGAGCTCATGTCGGTGAGAGGATATTTTTTGGCAAATTAAACGGCGAATTCAAACGTACAGATGCGCCTTCTCTTATGCAATTCGATAAAGCGTTGCTGACTGCGTTTATGGTTGTGTGGCGTTTATGGTTCCTTACAATATTAAAAAAAACTTCTAGAAAATCACTTTTTCCATTTATTTTAGTAATATAATATTAAAACATATTTTTTCGGTTGTCCACGTGGACATTGGGGGAGGGTGGTAGGGGTCAAAGAAATGTCCACGCTTGTCCACGGGGAGGGGGGAGGGGGTCAAAAACCATGAATTTTCTGTCCACGTGGTATATGGACGGCCCCTGAGTAGGTGCCAAAATTGGCTCTTGTTGCAGCCATTTTGGGATTCTAACAAGTCTGTCCTCAATTTTAAGATTATCCGATAAATTTCATTTCAACATTTTTATTTTTATTTCCTATTTTTCAGTTTTTGTGGGTACGCATAATATCCTAGCAAGTGGTTTACAATTGGCTTCTTTAGCGATGTTGAGATAATCCCATATTCTGAATCTCCATGCCAAACTGAGCCGAAATCCAAATTTCCATAAATTTTGGTGCTCGGGAACCTATTTAAAAAACAGTTTGAAGTTTGTATGGGAGCGATTTGTCGAATCACCCCTCGTCGCATTTTGTACTGGGCAGAGCTGTCAAACAGTTGCCCAGCTGTCAAAAAGTGGTTTTGGAAAATCTCTTTGAAATTCATTTAAGGTACCAAAGTGATGTTTTAAAAATCTGAAAAAAATCATAGCGGCTCAGAAAAAGGTGCTCTTTCGTATAAAATCAAAAAATTAACCCTCTAATACCCAATACCGCCTTTAGACGGGGTATAGTTTGAGCATTTTTGTAATTTTTGTTTCGTGGAAAATCAAAATTTTTATATTTTTGGCTGATATTTAGGACTGTTTTGTATATCTCAAAATGGTTTTTGGTGTATTTTAAAGCGTATTTACATTTTTTAAAAATCATTGAAAAATTGATGTTTTAGTCACCTTCTAGAAGTCATTGTTTATTTTGCATTTAATCACTGCAATTAACATATTTTAAATTTTTCCCAAATCATTCTATCCTAGTTTTATAGTTTAAGGGAATCAAATACACTCTAAAATTATTTCCCTTAAAATTACACGGAAAATAAAAATTTCTATGAAAAAAATTTAAAATAAAAATATTTCAACAACAATCATAATATCTCAAAATGTTTTCATCTCAAAAAATCCGTAACCCAAATAGGCTTCCAGGAAAAATATAAAACTTCGGGGATGTTCAAAAATAAAAATTAGAAAAATCAAAAACTGAAATTCACGAAATCGAGAATTAAAAAGAATCATCTTCCAAAACATGTTTAAATCGATTTTAGATGACGAAAATTGATATTTAGATCAAAATCAAAAATTTGGGTATTAGAGGGTTAATACATTTTTCTTAATTTAAAAACCCAATTGTTACATACGTCTAAATTGTCATTTCAGGCCAAACATTTCAATAGGTCCTATCTGTATTTGAGAGGCTCTCTTTGTTCACTTTCTCTTTCAATTATTGCAATGTAATGGTACACTTTTCAACTATGTTTGCAGTACAAATCAAAAGACGATTGTTTTGACCATCGTTCAATGCAAGGAGACAATCATAATACAAATAAACAGCTGAGATATTAACGAAAGAGAGGGAAACCAAAGAGAGCCTCTCTTCTGCAGATTGGACCTTTAGACATGTTTGGCCTGATTTATTGAACAATATCTTTATCAGGTTTTATTTGAATAATTTATCTCTTAATTTTAATCTTTACGTTTACAACGTTTATCATTAATATTGTCAAAATTACGAGGCGGCGAAAATTTTGAGTAATAATAAGTTTTCCATATTGCATTTATGATTAGAGAGGGTTACATCTCCGGAATGAATTATGGCTGCTGCAACATATTTTTTGTCGATTTTTCACGAACTAATCGAAATATCATAATCGTTGGTCACAATTTAATTAATGTATTTTTTTATTTTCTTTTTTATTCATCTAGGTGACGAAATCCTTAAGGTGATGTACAAATCAGTAGGTCCATTCAGTGAGCCACAGAACGTGACAGTGGTGGAGAAGTTCACAGCAGGTGAAGGCGAAAGCATTACTTTCACTCAGTTCAATTCATCGAAGGTTAGTAGAAGGAGCTCTGTATCAGAGTAAACAATAAATACGTCCGTCTTCGTAGCAAAACTGATATCCTCGAAGAATCATCGAGAGTTGTTTTCATCGCTCTTAAGGCTTTTATGTGCAGCTCTCAGCTATGAAAAATGATTCTATATAGTAACTAGATGACTTGGCTGTTATTCCTTCCGCCTCTGTTTTAAGATTGATATTTGTTGATTATTCATTTGATTGATTTCTCATCCGAGAACTTTGGCGCGATATGCAAGCACGCCTAGCCGTTTTATAATACTTACCACTCTGAGGCGGTAGATCAATCGAATTGCTCTTCCGGACAACATCTACAGATACACATTGTTGTATGATGATTCTAAGGAATCAAACTGGCTACTGCTTGAAGAATTATTTTTATCTAACATAATTATTTTCCATTTTAGGTGCTTACGTACTTCCGAGAAATGGTTCTGGACTTCAACCCAAAGAATTTCTATATCAAACTAAATTTGTACAACATCACGAATCTAAGGCTACAAAGGACAGTATACGGCTACCGATCAAATTCAGTGAAAAGGCGAAATGCTCTTTAGCTCATTGCGTAAACTTTCATTAACAGTAGAGTGTCGAATAGTTTAATGATAAGAATTGTAAATTAACCTTTATCAATATGTTTATAATGTTAAATAATGTAGTAAGTTAAGCAATCATCCCATGGAAGACCCGTTTTTGAAAAACGAAAACCGTACTAGACCTTTAATACCAAAAATGATTTACATTTTGAACTGTTACTAAATAGGATAAACGATGTACGTACACCACAAAAAGTACTACAATTTTAACAGTATTTCATGATATTTACATAAACCCATAGTGACAGCTCCACTGTACAAATGAATCACTAGTTGATCTAGCAGAAAAATATACCTCACGTTGAGCATCCCCACCCCAAACGGATTACCGAATCAGAGAAGATAATTGATATCCAGTATGGAAATTATGCCGAATAAACACTCGTAAAGACCATCCATATTAGCCGTGACAAATCCAATTGAAAGTAAGAGTTACGAAAATATGCCTACACGCACAGGTAATACCGATTATGTCAATCGTTTGCTAATGACTTCACACAATAAGCCAGCCCACTAAACACATACCTGAAAAGCATTGATAGCCAATTATCCAAGTGGATGACAATTGACGAGCATGTACGTTTGACGAAATGGTGCTAAGTCCCAATGCAAATATAATAACCACCGACCGATCACATCAGCAATAATTGTAAGTGCTGTCCTCCATCCATATCTCCCATATCGTTAAGTGTATAATAGTCGAACCGGATATCACTTTAGCAGCGTACTTACATATCAGCCGGGGCTACAGAGCACTGCAGTGTCAATGCACGATGGATATGATTATGCAAAAGTTAGTTTTATCCACGGGTTGGTCATGCAGAGAGCGGAAAAGTGAAAGATGCAAATATAAGTATAATTATTGATTAGTTGTACGGCGAAGGGTTTAATGGGTTCTTATTTATTGAGAAAATATCCTTTATTCTACTGTAAAGTATGTTCTTTATATGAGTATTTAATTTCAACACCCATTAATATTTTACTTGGGTCCTTGGTAAGCTACAATTTTCTCCGTTAAATTTACGCAATAAGAAGCATCCTTCTCCCATGGACCCGATCGTGGGTCAATCGCTTCCCGAGACCCCATACCATGCAACGGGATTGGATCCGACTTAGTAGGCTGCCACCACGATGACGACATACAAGGAAGTCTTCCGCGCATTGAACTGTTCGATTGGATGGCCAATTTCATTGCGACCTTGATTGCGACTGATCTTGCCACTCTTTGAGCCTACGCGCCTGCTCATCTGTAATTCCAAGACGTTATGAGTTTTAGCCGATGAAACGGCATTCCAGCCAAAAACATTCACTGCCGGATCATAACTGGCATTGGGCAAGTTTGGCTAAGACATAGATTTTTGAGAATCGATTCGAATCGGATCAGCAGAATCGATTCACCGATTCAATCGAATGCTTTGAATAGATGTTTTCACATCGATTCGATATTATAAAATGTTGCAAAAAAAAAACAAAATGATCTGTTTGCAGTTTGGAGTACAAGTTGGGATGATTTATTTGTCTAAATAAATTTAATATCAAAAATTGAGATTGTACATCGAGCCGTCTCTGGAGAAATTCCTGGATGAACCTGTGGAAGAATTCCTGACGAAATTCCTGGAGGATTCCCTAGAGCAAATCTAAGAGAAATCCCTGGAGAAGAACCATCTTGAGGAATTCCTGGATAAATCTTTAGAGAAATTTCTGAAACTCCTGGAGAACATTTCTGAAAAATCGCTGGAGGAATCCCTGAATCAATTAATAGAGGAACCTCAGGAGGAATTCCTTTGAGGATTTTCTGGACAAATTCCTTGCGGAATCCCAAGTGGAGCTCCTTGAGAAATCCCTAGCGGGATTCTTGCAGGAATCCCTGAATGTGTCCCTGGAGAAATCTCTAGAGGAATTCTGGGAGGAATTCCTGGAGAAATTTCTGAAGAAATTCCTAGAGGAATTCCCCGAGAGCTATTTCTGGAGGAATCATCGGAGAAATTCCTGGAGGAATCTGTGGAAGAATCCTAAGAGGAGTCCCTGGAGAAATTTCTGAAGAAATTCCTAGAGGAGTTCCCAGAGGAATTCCTGGAGGAAACCCTGGAAGAAATCTCTGAGGAATCCCTGGAAAAAGTCTTAGAGGAACTCCTGAATTAATCCCTGAAAGAATTTCTGAAAGAATCCATGCAGGAGTTCCTTGAGAAATTCTTGGAGGAATTCCTGAAAAAATACCTGGGGTAATCCCTGGAGAAATTCTTGGTGAAATTCCCGAAGGAGTCCCTGGAGAAATGCCTGGAAGAAATCCTAGAGGAATACCTCAGGGATCACCAGGAATAATTCCTGGATGAATTCCGGGAGGAATTCCTGGGGGTATTTCTGAAGGAATCCCTGGAGGATACCTGAAGAAATCCTTAAAGGAATTCCTAGAAGAATCGAAGAAGGAATTGATGCAGGAATCGCTGAAGAAATTCTTGGAATAATTCGTGGATAACTTCCGGGAGGAATTCCTGAGGGAGTTTCTTGAGGAATCCCTTGAGAATTTTTCGGAGAAATTGCCGTAGATATCGTGGAAGTTTCCTAAAGGAATACCTGGAGGCTTAGGGCAATCCCAAGAGGAATTCGTGACGGAATGCCTTGATATACCCTTGGAGAAATTCCTGGAGACATGCCTGTATGCATTGCAGGAGGATTCTGTAGAGAAATTCCTTGGGAAATCACTGGAGGAATTCATGGTGGAATCCCTGCATACATTCCATGGTGAATCCCTAGAGCAATCCTTAGAAAAGTCTTTGGTGGGATTCCTGGAGGATTTCCTTAAAGAACTACTGGAGCGCTTTGAGGAACAAATCCTGGAGAAATCTCTAGAAGAATTTCTTGAGATATCTCAAGATGACTACCTATAAGTATCTCTGGAGAAATTCCTAGAGAAATTTCCAGAGAAATTGCTAGAGGAATTCCCGGACGAATCCCTGTGAGATTTTTTAGAGGAATCCATGTAGGAATTCCCAGACGAATTCGGTGGGAATTTCTGGATAAATCCCATAAAAAATTCCTGAAAAAAAATCAGGGATCAATTTCTTAGGGAATTCAAGGAGGAGTTTCTGTAGAAATCCAAGGAAGAACTGAAGAAATTGCTGAAATTCCAGAGAAAATCCTGAAGGAATTCTAAAAAAAAAGTACGCAGAGGAACTTTTAGAGCAATCCCAGGAGGAAGCTTGAAATCAATCCCACGAGAAATTCCTAAGGAAATCTCTAAACGGTTAGTGGAGGAGTTTCTGGAATAATTCCGGAAATTCCAGGAGGAATCCCAGGATGAATTCTCGGGGGCATTTTCAAAATAATCCTTGAAGTTGTTCCCGAAAGAATCACAGAAGGAATTCCGTGGGTAATCCCTGGAGTATTCTTGGAGAAATTTGTGAAGAAACCCCATCATGAATCCCGGAAGCAATCCTATGCGGTATTCCTTAGCGAATTTTACGAAAGCTTTCTTAGCGAATTCCCGAAAGAGTTTATGTAGGAATTCCGGGATAAAAATTTGAAGAAATTCATTTTTGCATTAATTTTTGGACGTATTATTGAAGGAATACTTGAATGGACTCCTTATGTTTTTTTTAAAGAAATTCTCGGATACTTATTCAAAACGACGTATCAACATAGGATTTGCGTGCATTATACGTCGTTTTGAAAAAGTATCCGAGAATTCCTGGATTAATTTTTGAATAACCTCTAGTGAAATTTTCAGAAAGAATTTCATTCTTGCCGAAATACTTTGAATAATTCCAAATGGAATTATTGGATCAATTCCCTGCGGAATTCTGGAAGAAATATATGTAGAAATCCTTGAAGAAATCTCTGAAGGAATATCTGCAGAAATACCATAAAGGATCTCTGAAGAAATTCCTGAAGGAAACCTCGAAAAAAACACTGGAACAATTACTGGAGGAACCTTCAAAAATATCCCAGGACAAATTTCTGAAGAAATGTCTGGTGGAACCCCTATATGAATTCTTAAAGGAATCTCTGGAGGAATACAAGATGGAATCATTGCAGCAAGCTATGGAAAAAAATCTTGGAGGAATTACTCATACTCACATAGTTTACGAAATAAGAAACAAATCTAAAACAGTAATTTTGATTCCTCAAAACTGCAATGCCTGTTTTCATATTCACATATCGGGCGCCCGATAACGTTGAGGTTGAGACAATGCATTCTGAAGAAAAATGAAAATTTTATTATTTTTGAATCGAATGAAAAACCAAATGCAAAAAATCGATTCGGTCAATTTTGTGGGGCTTTAACATCGATTCAAAAAATCGATTAATCGAAACAAAAACATCGATTAAAAATTGCCCAACGCTAATCATCACGCAGATAGAGTCCCTCGATGATCCTCCCCAACTTCTCTGGAGGCTGTTCATAGTACGCACGCACGCACGCGAGAACACCGCAACCAGCTCGTCCCCTATTACAACCGAGTAGGTTTCGCTTGATCTTGGCCTAGCCTCTACTAGCTGCCTGCTGTTGTTGTATGTAGTCGATACTATAGCGAATGGCCAAGTGATTGCTGTGAGTGTAGTCATCGTCTACCCTCCGGTTCAAACTACTTGTTAGACCAGGACTACAAAAAGTAACGTCGATATTGGACTCCGATCCGACTAAAAGTACTTTTTGTACCGAAATTTGCCAAATCGACATCTATAGATGTCATATAGCACGGACAGTGCCTTTAGCAGGATCTGACCCCACTGGATCGTGAAACGGCTTCCCATTCCACGACCCAGCCATTCAAGACACCCGCTGTTGCCACCGTCCTTCACCCTGTTTGCACAGTTGCCATACAGTCCAGCATCTGCGAGAACTGATCGATCGGCCACCGCGAAGGCACATAACAGCAACCGAAGAAGACCACGAAGTATAAGTTCAATACTTGCAGATCTGCTGATCGGTGTGTAGAGGCCCCAAAATACAAAAAAATGTGCTAGAAATCACAATTGAATTTTAACAAATCGAGTACTGATATGGAAGTAAAATTCATGAACATTATGAAAACGTTCCTCATTTCCTAACCACAGGACCAAACATAGCTGTTAACATAGCTTAAGAAAATTCAGGGGCCTCATTTATGAAAATTAAGATCTGAACACATGTCACGTCAAAACCGTAATCACAATAGTTTGTCGATTATGTTTGCTCCCGTATAAAAAATAAGTGCAATCAACGTATTCCAACTATTTCATCAAGTATTTCTTTCCAAGTATTCCTTGAAGGGTTTCTGCGGGAATTGCTTCAGGCAAGGTAAATACTTACCTTGCCTTCGGGAATATCCTTTATAATTTATCTAACAGTTACTTAAAAGAGATCTACAAAAATTCCTCTAAGATTGACTTCAGAACTTTTTTCAGGGATTGCTTCAGAAATTCTTCTAAGCATTGATTCAGGAATATCATTCAGGAACTCCTGCAAGCTTTTCTTCAGGAGCTTTTCAAGAAATCCTTCAGGAACTGCTTCATGGATTTTTTAGGCATTTCTACAAGCTTTCGTCCAGAAATGGAGCCTCGTAGCCGTGCGGTTAGGGTCACCAAGCTTCTAATCGCACCATGCTATGGGGTGAGGGTTCGATTTCCGCTCCGGGCGATGAAACTTTCCGTTAGAATAGTTTCTTCTCCGTATCCACTGGTGCATGCTCCGTGTGTCCCTTGTCTAATGTTAAGTTTAATTCAGTCTGTACAGCCTCTGGCTGAAGACGGTGTCTGCGTCTTCTTTAAAAAAAAAAATACTTCTTCAGATTCCTTCATAAAGTCCTTCAAGGATTGTTTCATGAAGTCTATCAAGGAATCCATTAGATTAACCTTAAGGAATTTCTCCAAGGATTCCTTTTGAAATTTCTCCAGAAAGATATCTTGTGGGTGTTCCTCATAGAAAATATATTCAATGAATTTTTGAGATCATGTTTGGAGGCATGCCTGAATGGGTCCTTGGGAGATTTTCCTAAGAAATTTCGGAGAAATGTTTGCAGGAATTTTTGGAGGAATTTTCAAAGGAATCTTTGAAGAATCGTCTAGATGAATTCCAAGATGTATTCGGAATGAATCATGATTTTAGAGGTATCTGATGACATTCTTGAAGGATTACTACGGTACTATGAAGTAGTACTAGAAGTACTAGGATTATGTTGAAGATTTACGTAAAGGATTCCTGAAGAAACTTTGAAAGCAAGCGGATTTTTAGAAGAACTTATGGTTGAGTGTAGAATTAGCATTTAAGTTGAAATACACATAAATAAAAATTAAAAAAAGAAGAACTTATGATTAAATACCTAGATTATCTCTCAAAAAATCAATGGCGGAAGCCCCAAAGAATTCCTCTGAAATTCTTTGGAGCAAATTGAAAAATAATCTTCAAAAGAATTTTTATATATTTCCTTGGAGGACTTTCTGCAGGAGGCCTTGGGGGAATTTCTGTAGGACCCCCTGATGAAATTTCTGCAGGAACCCTTTGGGGATGAATGTCTTCATCCTTGTAAAAATATCTGACGGAAAACTTTGAGAAATCCCTGAACGAATCTTTGTCACGTAGGTTGAAAAAATCCTTGGAGAAAAAGATTAAATCTTCACTGGAGTTTCTTAACGGATTCTTTAACGAATTCTGAAAGAGAACTTGAAAAAATCGCCAAAGGAATCTTTGGACGATTTCCTACAGCAATTATTGGAGGAATTTCTGAACAAATCCATGCAGGTATAACTAAAGGACTAAATGACTCCAAGAAAAATCGTTTGAGGTATTGCAAATGGAATTCTAGAAGAAATTTCTAAAAAAAATCTTGATGAAAATCTCAATTGATTCCTCTGGAAAATTTCTAAAGTGATTATTTGGGGTAGCCCTAAAGGAATCGTTTGTGGGAATTTTAAAGATTTTTTATGGAATTCTTGGGGATATATATTATTGAAGAAATTCGTTCAGTTGAAGAAGTTTCTGAAGCAATCGCTGTAGTAAGTTTCGAAGGAAATCTTTTAAGAAAACCTAGAAGTAAATGCTAAATTAATCGTTAAAGATATCCAAGAAAGAATTCTTGGAGTAGAATACCTAAAGGATTCATTGAAAGAATCCCAGTTGAAATTCTTGGAACAATTTCTGTGAGAATTCTTGGAGAAATTTTTACATTTTTTTACAATTTTTGAACTATTTCATCGAAAATTTCTTTTGGATCTTTTCCAGTAATTACTTTGGAAATTCGTGCAGCATTTCGTTAAGGAATATCTTAAAGAAATATTTAGAAATCCCTTCAGCAATTACTCTAAAATTTTCCTTCAAAAATACCTTTATAAGTATTTTTTTTCTGAACTCATTCTACATTATTTAAAAAAAAATCTTTGACAATTCTTTTGAAAACTGTCTCAGCTTTTATGTCAAAAACTGATCTCGCTATTCCATTTGGTAAAAAAAATCTAGTTTTTTTAATCTCCGTTAGAAGTCTCATTGAAACTTTCTGCAGCAATTCTTTTGAGAAATTGATAAGCAATTCCTTTGGAAACTTCTTAATCAATTCTCGGAAATGCTTCTGCAATGACATTATTACTATAAAAATTCTTTCTTCAGAAATTTTGTCTGCAACTTTTCGCCTTTTCTGACTAACCGTTTGAAAAATCCACTGCTAATTACTGTGGAAATAACTTCTACACTCTTCTGGAAACTTCTTTGACAATTCCTACGGGAATTAATTGGTTTATTCATTTGGCATTAACTTTGGAAATTAATTTGGCGATTATTTTTGTTTTTCTTTTGAAGAATGTTTTCGAAAACTGTTTCGGCGATTCCTTCGGAATTTAATTCGGTAACTCTTTTGTAAATTTCTCGGAATTGATTAAGGAAATTGTTTTTGAAAATATCTACATCTACATCTACATCTTTATGCAATTACTTTGAATATTTATCAGGGAACTCCTACGGGCAAACGTGCGAGACCTGCAACGCTCGTAATACAGTAGAGCACATCCTTTGCGAGTGTGCTATTTTTGAGAACCTCAGGAGATTCTATAAACTGGGCTGCATAACCGATGTGCTCCAAAACGATGAGGCAAGTGAAGCTGCTCTTATCGGTTTCCTTAAAGATTCAGGTTTATTTGCACTAATTTGATTCCTTTTTACTATCTCTTTAATAGCTCCCTACGCAACTATGTCGGGTGCACCCCGGCATGGGGCATGCACTACGGCATAAAAAAAAATAAATAAATAAATAAAAAAAAATAATAAAAAAATTGGGTAACTGACATTTGGCACTACAACGGAAAACGAAACGGATACCTGGAATACCTCTTCTCAGCATCTATCAACGACCATGGCAAGGATCCCGGATAACGAGCAGGATAACATGAAAATCAACTACGAATAACCCAAAAAATCTGACAGTATTATTGTAAACTCATCTTTGTAACATCAACACTCTGTACTAGACTACGTCAAACAATTACTATTTTTACCGAGATGAACCAGCCCTGGGCTGAAAATCTCGTTAATAAAGATAATAATAATAATAATAAAACTCCTACGGGATAAGTATTGTTGAAAGTTTCATCGGCCGTTTCTTTGCTGATATACCTGACAATTATCTTTGGCAATTCTTTCAATAGTTCCTTTTCAATTCATTCGACAGGTACTTTGAAAATTGCTTAGTCAATTTGTGTGTACTTTTGAGTGGCAATTTTTTGAAAACTTCTTCGGTTATTCCTCAGAAAATTCTTTTAGTGATTCCTCTGGAAATATATTTTGGTAATTCCTTACGGAACTCCGTTGGTTGTAATTTTTGAAGTTATATGCGATATACTCTTGTGAATTTCGAAAAAAAGAAGAAAAGAAGAATTTTCAACGAAGAAAATCTCAAAGGAAATACCCAAAGAATTTCCATAAAAATAAAATGATTACCAGATAAGTTCACAAACAATTTCCTAAAAAAAAATCATAAAGCAATTCCTAAAAATGTTTAAAGATATTTCAATAGAATTTCTTGGAGGAACTTCTGTGAGAATTCTTGAAAGATTTCTTATATTTGTTTATTTGAATTTCTAAAGAAGCAGTTGCTGAATCCTTGAGTGGCTTTTTGGAGAAATTTCTTTAGCATTTCTTGCAAAACATTCAAAGCATCCTTTGGAAGAATTCCTATAGAATTTCTTGGAGAAACTAGTGAAAGAATCTTCGAAAAAAATCTTGCAGGAGTAATTATATAAATACATGAAGAAATCCTTGCTCCCGAAAGATTTCTTGTACAAAATTATTTTTAAAATACCTGGGAAAAATAGTTTAGGCATGAAATAAATTTAGGAAATTGTATGGGAATAATTGAATAAATTGTGAATTCTTTGGAGAAATCGCAAGACCATTTATTTAATGAATTACTAATTAAATCTTTCGAAAATTCCTGAAGAAAGTTTAGGAGCAATTTCTAGAATCGGTAGAATCGTTGAAAAAAATATTTAAAAAAATAAACAAGAAGGAATTTTTAACAGGATCCTTATAGAAATTCTTAAATAACACTAGTTTACAGCATTTTTGAACTCGGTAAGCTGGTGATCATTTTTAGTGTAAAAGCCCTGAGTTCGAAAACGTGAAGGAAAAAAATAACAGTAGAGCGGAAAATTTTTCGACTTTCCATACAAGGCAAATTGAAATTGATTTTTGTTCTAATTTTAAGCAAAGTTGCTCCCTTCATACATCTCTATTTCTGTAACCAATGCTCCGATTAAGCTGAAATTTTTACTGTAACTGGCTAACATCTACTGTTTCAAATGTACGTTGGGAAAGAATTTTTTGCAATTTCTCATCGTAATTGGCTGTTTTACCTCACGCAAATGTGCCAGAAAATGGCCTACTTTCCTACACCAAATGAGCAGTGCTGTAATGGTTCATTACAGCACTGATTTGCGTTGCGTAATGAACCATTACAGCACTGTTTTTAGTTTTGATCTACTTCTTGATGCTTTCTGGACACAGTTTTGAAAAGTTGTGACAACTTCACAATATAACCTGCTATGATCAGACTTTCTCATACATTGCTATGAACATCAGTGTGCAGTTTGATGAAAAGGTTTTGTTAAAAATTATCCTCAAGCGGTAATTTATGAAATTACAAAAAAAACGTTGTACGCAACTCGGTACAGAGCTCGATTTTACAGCACTCGTCGTAATTATCCAACTCGGCAAGCGTCGTTGGATAAATGTACGACTCGTGCTGTAAAACTCTTCATTCTGCACCTTGTTGCGTTAACTACTATTTCAATTGTGTTTTTATAATGGAAAAAAAATGCGAATCTTCATTATTTTTTGAAAATTTCGTCAAAATTTAAGGAGATCGTCCAATACACCTACCAATATCTCGACTTCCATTAAACTGACACCAATAATGTGTTCAGATGATCGGAATATATAATAGTCAGCTTTTTATTAACGCAATAAGATTGAAATTTGGTCGACTGTAACGCAAAAATTTGAATTTTAGTAAATTCTATATTTTTTAAAAACTGTAGAACTCGTTTTAATTCAACTCAAAAACTGTTCTACTTAAAATTTTTTGAAGCACGATTTTGAAATCAGCACGTAATTATGCCTCATAAATTTTGATAGAAGTTCACGACTTTCGTTTTATTTTGTAAACTTGTGTAATCTTTTGATAATTTTTAAAGGACTTTTTTTGAATAAATAATTAATAATTCTTTGGAAAAAATCTCGTAAGGATTCTTGAAGCGATTCCTGAAGAATTCCCGATGGATATCCTCTATGAAATCTGAGCTTTGCATTAATCACTTAAGGGATAGATAGGCATTCTAGAATTCCTGCAGAAAGTGGCAAACAGTCTTAGGAGGCACGAACAATAACAAAAGCTGCGTAATCAATCGGTGTCATAATCGCTTTGTTTTCGAATAGGATGAGTTTGGGATTGTAAGATTACTAAGAGAATGTTGACCCTACCAGGAATTCTCAGTCAATTTTTTACCGATTTTTTGGAGAAATTTCTAGAGGAATCATTAATACATCCTGGAAAAATTCTTGACTGAGATGCTTTATGGAAACTTAGCATGATTTTTCTAAAGGTTTCTCGCGTAGAGACGAACCAGCCAAGGGCTGAAAGTCTCTATAAAGACAAATCAATCAATCAATAAAGGTTTCTCGAAAGAGTTTTGATGGAGTCTTTTAAAAAATCGCAAAAATTATGGAGTCTCACAAAAAATCGAAATTCTCAAAGGAGATTCCAGAGGAATGCTAGCAAAGATTCCTGAAGGAATCCTTGGGAAAACTCCTAGTGTGCATGAATATTAATGAATTCGTTGGAGGAATTCCAGAAGGATTTTTCAAAAGGATTCTTAAAGAACAGAAGTTCCTCTGAGAATTTTCTTGGTGGAACTTCTGTAGAAATCTTTGGAGAATGTTTTTCTAATTGTTATCCAATGGACACTTTAGCAAATTCCTGGAGGAATTCTAGAATAAATCTTTTATTAAAACCTGAGAGAAACTCCTTGAAGATTCTTTACAGATTTTTTTCAAATAAAAGCGTTGCAATCATTTTCGGAATCCTTGGAAAAAAAAATGAAGAAATCTTCAAAAGAACGCCAAGATTAACGATAAATGCTTGAGGAAATGCTTAGATATTTTTTTCGATAAATCTCTAAAAGAATTATGTTAGGGAATATTTGAGAAATCCTTAAAGAATCTATGGAGAAATACTTAACTTCTGTTGAAATCACAATTTGGACGATCTCCTGAAAGAAACTACGGAAGAATGTTTAAAGAAATTCTAGAAGAAGGACTTCCGGAATTCCAATGTAACTTCTTGGAAGAATATATGGTTCCAAAACACTAACTAACTGCTAACTGCTATGCTTTTGTGCGGTTGCCTTCGTCTTATACTTACAAAACGATAAAAAAGTGAAATTGAAACGTGAAATTTTGTATAACTATTCGATAGTCTACATCTTTTTCCATCCATCTAATGAGTCATTAGCAATGGTATTGACTGTTTTCCATCTGATATGACGGATATTAGCGCATATGATGAAGTCAATTTCAATCTTGTACCCCATTTGACTGACCATTTGACGTTTAACTCCATTTGAGATCTGTCACTACAGAATGCTGCAAATTTGTGAAGATTGGCTTTCATTGGGATTCTATAGATAAGGTTCACACAGATCGGTACAGGAATGAGCGTCAACCCAAAATTAATTATATTTTCCCTCATTGCCTGCCATTGTTCACTGCTTGATTCAGAATAAGAATGAGTATGATTTCTGATCAATCATATTCGATTCCTTTCTTAGAAAAGAATGATGCCCACAGGCACAAATAACTGCAGCTTTCATGATACATATCGAATGGAAGCAGAAATATCCACTCGATATATCAGCAAACCAAACATACCGATGTTGATTGATATTTGATTTAGGGTGGCGTGATTATATTTTCTTCGTTTTCATCGTTCATCGAATCCACACGTTTTATTCGATAAACAATGCCATTTGATGAGGGAAGCCCCTGCAGATGAAGGGCGTTCGGACAATGGACTACCCGCTTTGCGCGCAGCCACAGTTGATCAGCAGGAGTAAATTAATTTAATTTTGTATGGCGAAATGCATCTAAACTCGAATTACTTGAAATAGAAAGCTTTTCCCGAAAAAATATTTGGTAGCCTTAATAGTGGTCACCATTGTGCACAACCACTACCAAATATTTTTTCGAATAATGTGTTCCACTTCGAGAAATTTGCCTTTAGATTGTATTCGCCATACAATATTTTTGCGATTTACTTTTAGCGATTTTTCGCGCATAGAAGCTAGCGCCACATTGGTCGATGCGGAGAGTAGGAAAACAGCCGATGTAGTTAATTCATTGGAACTCGTACGTTCGATAGGGTTGGAGCCATGAGCTGTAGAATAAATGAATGTATTGTTTTTATGAATATCAGGAGTAAAAATCTTAATTCTGAACATTATTAGTATTTATGTAATAGCAAATCAAGCCCCAAAATGTCGTATATCCTAAATGGTTCCGGGTCATTTGGCCGAATGCCATTTGGTCGAATGCCGTTTGGTCGAAAAATGAATGATGTACTAAAGTGACCATACCACTGTTCCCAGCCTCAGTATAACTTGAAAGAACAGCCTATGAGTCAATGAAGGAAAAAATTGTGATAAAATATAGGCAGTTTCAATGCCAACTAATCTCTGAATGTCTAAACTAGAAAGAATAGCCTGTGATTTAAAGAACGAAATATTTCTGATATGATCATCAGGTAGTAAGAATGTCAAAAACTACTTCTTTCGGCCAGATGGCATTCGGACAAATGGCGTTCGGCCAAACGGCGTTCGGTCAAACGGCATTCGGCCAAATGGCCGGACACCACCTTAAATGTATTTTAGAAGGGTTAACTCCTGGGGGTCTCCAGTTAGCTTAGTGGTTAAGGTTATGGATCGCCAATCCATAGACGGCGGGTTCGGTTCGGTATTGTATTTGTGAACTTGCCTCACAATATACAAATGCAATGGCAGGCAAAGAAAGCCCTTCAATTAATAACTGTTCAAGTGCTCGAAGAACACTAAGTTGAAGCGAGGCAGGCCAAGTCCCAGTGGGGACGTCGAGCCATAAAGAAGAAGAAGGATTAACTCCTGTGTACCGTAATTTCAGGTGAACTTAATCACTTTTCGGTCTTATTTTAGAATACTTACTGATATTGCTAACGGTAACAACTTGTTTAAAAATAAGTACGATGCCAAAAATAAGTAAAATAAAAAATAAGTACATGTAAAAATCAACAAGGTTGGATTTTTACTGCAATATTTTTAGTGAAATAATTAATGTTATTAAAATATCACTGATTCTGCCTTCGGGGTGAAATTGATCAGTCGATTAAGTGGCTCTGTCAAAGCTGAAAATGTATTTTTTTTTTCTAACTGACAAAAAAAGGAAAAGTGTGAAAAACCCCGAATTTGGTAGCCTCAACTGAGTATGTTCGAGTTCTTCATCTGGTCATACCTGTGATTCGTTTTCTTTAAATCCATGCACACCATCTCCATAAACATTCGAATGAAACGGATTGCAATAGAGTAACCTACCAAATCTAATAAAATATAGACCACTTCAACGTAAAACCACATATAAACCAGACACCAAACCGTATTGAACAAACGATCAAAACATAAAACAGAAAAGAGAGAGAGACCCCAACAGCAACAGACGAGATCTCTCAACCCAAGTCTTACCGGGCCAAATAAACGATCGTCCGTCTGGAATCCCAAAGAGAAGACGATGAAAGTTGATCGAGCTACTGCTGCTGGCTATCTGGTTGGCTGCCGGTACGTACTCAGTCGGTCGGTTAGTGTCTTCAGTTGTTCATAAGTTGACCAGGTTCGTTGCTTTATCAGCTCAAATCTCCGCAATTTTGTAACGGAATGCGCTAAAGTTAGTGTTCAAGTGATCTTTGGGCTACCCATAGCAGCTAATTAGTAAAGACTCCCTGTGATTTTTCCAAATCAGATCGTTTTATGAGATTTTTTCTTGACCCAACAAGTGATCGGTTTCACTGATTTGAGGATCATTATTTTTGTTGGCTTATGCTGTCGGTTGGTGTGAGTGAGGTGCAAAAGAGTTCGGTTACCTGTTGCACAAACATAAGCTCAAAGGATCGTCGCGGTTGTTCCAAGTGATGGTGGTGGTTCCTATCGCACGTGTTTTGTTTATGCTTTGGTCTAGCGGCCTGTAGTCTGCGTATTGCGTAAGAAGCCGAGACGCCGATCAAAACATAAAAACGTGATCGCTCCTTAGCGGGCACAAGAACGTGCTTAGTTGTTTACTCATTTTGTTTACGCGTCTACGAAATCAGGTGAACGTTCCAAAGCGGCGGTCGGTGAGAGTAAAGCTCCATTGAGAATTATTTTGAGACTACCAACGGTAAGGAATTTCGGTTGAATGAAATACGAAATCAGCTATCACAGTGACTCCGAGAAGATGGGAAGCCGTGCGCAGTCTGTTATCTGTGACAAGGTGCTGGCTGGATTGCCACAGCTGTTGGATGATTTGCAGAAACTATCGGAGGATCAAGATACAGCGGATGTGGTGTTCATTCTTGGGACTGGCGAGGAAAGGATCTTTGCTCATCGGATCATTTTGATGGCAAGGTTAGTATAATATAATAAGCCTCATAAGGCTGACACAAATTTCGATTTTCTCTTATGTCACCCCGACCCCCCCGCCTCCCTTCGGAAAATTTTGGACCGAATTCGACATTTTGAAGGGAAATAAATTATTCAAAAATTTTAAAAATTCTAAGGAGAAATTAGAGTCGCCGAGGAAATGTCTTAACAAATACGATGAGTTTAACGATTACGCCTAATTGTTTGGGTAAATTTTCATCAAATACATTTACTATTTATTATCCCCCGCCCCCTTGACGAGTCAACGAGCAAAGTGACAAAAGAAGAAAATGAGATTTGTTCCGGCCTAATATGAGAAGAGAAAGAATTGACTCATTTTATAAGCTGATATGCGCCTTAAATGTTGCTTAAATGCAGGTTTTGGGCCAATTTACGGCTGATTAAATGCTTATCATTCAGATTATCGAAAATATGTGTGGAATTTCACACGTCTTCTCTCGCTGTTTTTTCTATATCTCTCTCTAATTTCTCTTTTCTTGACTCTGTGCATAAAAAAGATAAGCTTATAAATGTGCTGGTCGGTATTTTCTGCTTGAAGACCCTAAAAGATCGTCACCCAACTAACAATCTCTCATTAAACAGGCATCATTATGACGAATTAATTCAGCATAATGTTGAATAACATTTGAATTATTTTCACGTACAATCTATGTTCGAGTTTTGTTCACACAAATTTGGAGAATAGCGTAGTGTTTGGTACCAACTTGATAGTCTGTTGTAAAAAGCGTTTAACAAGTATTCAAGAAAGTTTCTATTTAGCACTGGCAAAAATGACTTTTAGTCAAATGTAAAAGAATTCTGCCCAAAATCTCGTGAGAAATTTTTTAATAATTTTAATAATTCTGAAAGAAAGTGCCTTAGAATCTTGAAAAATACAGCCCCAGAATCCCAAGGATTTCTCAAGAATCATAAGACAAATTCCTCAGAATCTTCAGCGAAATTTCCCTAGACTCTTGACGGGGATTACACTAGAAAGCCAAATTTTCAGATAACCAGGGGAAAAGTACCCGCAGAACACTTAATGATAATCTACCCGCAATCTTAAAAGGATCTTATGTAGAATCCCGAGAAGGATTCTAGTGATCCTAGGTGAAATTCCCCCAGAATCCTGAGAGGAATTTCGCCACAACTCCGAGAATGCTGAGTATGATTCGTCACGAAGTCTGAGAGGAGTTTCTGAGAATACTGAGAAAGATTTCAGAATTCTAAGTGGGGTCCTAACTGAAGGTCCAGACATTTCTTAGAATCCTGTAAGGGATTTCATCCTTGGTAGGGAATAAAATCCTGAAATTGATTCCCTTATAATCCAGAGATTCCCTATAATTCTGATAGGTATTCCCAAATAATACTACTGAGAATTTTTAAAGGTGCTTTTCATAATTCTGAGGATTCCTCTAAAATTCTGTGAGAAATTCCTTCAAAATGCTGAAAATGGATTACCCACAGGAAATGCGTTCAATGTTGGTCAGCAGGAGTAAAATAATTTTGTTTTGTATGGCGAAAAGCATTCAAACTCAAATTCCTCGAAATGCGAAGCTTTTACCGAAAAAATATTTGGTAGGCATCAAACCGGTTATTATTGAGCACAACCGCTACCAAATATTGTTTCGAATAATGTGTTCCACTTCGAGAAATACACCTTGAGATGCTATTCGCCGTACAATATGTTTGTGATTTACTTTTAGCGATTTTTCGTGCATAGAAGCTAGCGTCACATTGGTCGATGCGGAGCGTAGGAAAACAGCTAAAGCATTTAATTCAGTATCACATTACATCCTGAGAGACCTTATCCCAGAAAAGAGAGGAAAACTCTTCCAATAGGAAGTTTCCCTGATTTCTATCAAGGAGATATACTCCAGTTTTCTGAGAAGGATTCTCTCAGATTCGCCAGAGGAATTCTTCCAGAACCCTGAGGGATTTCCTCAGATTCCCGAGATGGATTCTCCCTGAATCCTGTGATGGAATGCCTCAGAATCCTGAGAGAAGTTTTTCCTCGGGATTCTCCTAGAATGCTTAGACGGATATCCCTAGAACTCCCTGGCAGATTCTTCCAGAATCCTGAGAGAGATTCTACTAGAATCCTGAGAGAAATTCTCCTGCAGTATTGAAAGACATCACATTAGAAACCCCAGAGATTGCCCCAGAACTCCGAGAGGAATATTAAGAGGGGCTCTTCTACATTATTAAGAAATATTCATCTAGAATCCTGAGAGAGATTCTCAAAAAAAATGTTCGGAATCCTGAGATGGGCCCACCTGGAATCCTGAAAATGATGCACTAGAACCCTGAAAGGAACTTTGTATACCATAAGAAGGATAATTTCAGAATCCTGAGAATGATTCACTTAGACTTAGGAGGGATTGCCCAAGAAACCTGAGATACAGGGTGCGGCAGGAAAAAATGCGAAAAGTTCAAGGCACTTTTACACGCTAAAAATGGGATATATATGATTATTTTTTCATGACAGTGTATCAGTCAATGTCTATATTCTAGCACTGCAAAATAAAAATGAACATATTTGATGTTTAACATGTGATAATGTAAGCCTAATAAGCGAGTATCAATAAACTGCGCGCCCAATGGTCATTGAACAATATGACTATAACAGTAAAAAAATAGCTTAAATTCGATGAACAACCAGACCACACTGATCCAGAGCCATGTACTTTCATATACTAGATGAAATAAATATATATACTTTATGATATTGTAGAGAAAATTAAAAGTTTGGTTTTATCAGATACGAAATTTAGCGACCTGTGTACTTTTCTGCGGTTTGAAACTTCTGATTGTCTTCAGCTTCAGGCGCTGCCCTGTAAAGGTTAGTGACCAAAATGGGAAAATTTTTAATTAACTTTTCAGAAAACTAGCCTATTAGAGATCATGGTACGTTGAACCATAGATTGGTTAACGTCAAATGGACGAAAATGAGGTTTGAAGTTGAAAAACACTTTCGCATTTTTTCCTGCCGCATACTGTATACAGGTATACCTCGATTTAGTGCACCCAAGATTATATAGACCCTCGATTTTATGTGCTTCTATGTTATGTACATTTTACCTCGATTTTAAGTACATTGTTTATGGTAAAAATTTGCAGAGCATTCTAAAAAAAGAAATTTAATAGTTTTGAATCGAAAGAAAATCGGATGTAAAAAATCTATTCTGTTGATTTCGTGGGGCTCAACATCGATTCAAAAAATACATTAATCGAAACAAAAACATCGATGTTGCGAACATCGATTCAAAACTACCCAACGCTAGGGTATTATAGGGGTGATCAATGAAGTACGTCACAATTATAGGGGGGAAGGGGTTTGCAAAAGTGTAACAAGCAATATTTAATTTTAATATAACACATGGGAAGGGAGATCGAAAATTCTCAATTTTTGGCATAACGCCTGTATGAGCAAACAAAATGCAACTATTTTTTCATCCCTAATCTGTAGAGCCTTTTAACCACTGCTCATTATTTAGGAATATTGTGGTATGACCCATATTTAATTTGGTGCTAGTCAAATATCCTGTCACACAATCCTGTACAACGGCTGTTTTCCTACTCTCCGCATCGACCAATGTGGCGCTAGCTTCTATGCGCGAAAAATCGCTAAAAGTAAACCGCAAAAATATTGTATGGCGAATAGCATCTAAAGGCAAATTTATCGAAGTGGAATACATTATTCGAAAAAATATTTGGTAGTGGTTGTGCACAATGGTGACTACTATTAAGCCTACCAAATATTTTTTCAGTAAAAGCTTTCTATTTCAAGTAATTCAAGTTTAGATGCTTTTCACCATACAACATCAAATTGATTTACTCCTGCTGATCAACTGTGGGTGTGCGCCCACATTAGATCCATTAGATTTTTCCAATCTTTCTTAGATGATATTTACTCGGACAGTGGCCAGTCATCAGACCAGTAGAGAACTATTTTGTTTAGATTCAATATGGACCTGGCTTTTTATGCACTGGGTTTTATGAACCTTTCCGCTTGTTTGGATGTATCCGTGGCATTCCAATGGACTACCAGCTTGGCGTGTGTCCACAGTTGATCAACAAGAGTAAATCCATTTTATTTTGTATGGCAAAAAGCAACTAAACTCGAATTTCTCGAAATGACAAGCTTTTACCGAAAAAATATTTGGTAGGCACCAAACCGGTCATCATTAATAGTGGTCACCATTGTGCACAACCACTACCAAATATTTTTTCGAATAATGTATTCGCCATACAATATTTTTGCGATTTACTTTTAGCGATTTTTCGCGCATAGAAGCTAGCGCCACATTGGTCGATGCGGAGAGTAGGAAAACAGCCTATGTAGTTAATTCATTGTGCCATGTTACGAATATTACCAGTCTGTCCATGGTTTAAGTAAGAACATAATGTATAACTTTGGAATAAGTACACTGAGGCGATGTTCCGTATACCTACAGGGGATGGCCAAAATGTTTGGGATAGGCAACTTTTTTTTCTCCCACAAAAAAGTTCAGCATGCTATAACTTTTCATAGAGCGCATCAAAAAATCTTAAATTTTGACTGTTTGTCAACCTATTATATGTGCACCATTGGTACAAATTTGGGCTTGATTGATTAATATTTCGCAAAGTCAGAACCGTTCGGGTAAAACACCTTTTTTTAGACAACGCATTTTTGAGCTGTCATATTTCGGAAACCAGTAAACCGAATTGAATGAAATTTTGAACGTACTCTAACAATATGTAAATGCTTCGCAAACAATTAAAACAAATACTTTTTAAACGTTGAAAAAAGTTATCATGGATTGACACTTTTTGGACTTTTCTCGAAAAAAATGTATTTTTTTACATTAATGTGAATAAATTTTAGTGTTGATATCCAAAGATTTTCCACTTCTGTTCTTAAATTATCTCTAATCAGATATATTAGAGCCTATTTAGATTGAAGGAAGAACACATTTAATAATTTTTGTGTGGTATTGTAAATTTTACTCATTTTCCTCTATATGGGTAAAAATTTCAACCCGATATAACTTTATTCGCCGTGAGAAAATATTACATTTTATAACGTCGTATTGAGTATCAATATATTTATTTATTATTTATTATTATTTATTATTGAAACGTAAAAAAAAAATCATTCAATTTGGTTCACTGGTTTCCGAGTTATGACAGCTCAAAAATGAGTTGTCTAAAAAATAGTGTTTTACGCGAACGGTTCTAACTTCGCGAAAAATTGATCAATCGAGCCCAAATTTGTACCAATGATGCACACATAATAGATTGACAAACAGTCAAAATTTGAGATTTTTTGATGCACTCTATGAAAAGTTACAGCATGTGGATTTTTTTTTGTGGGAGAAAAAAAGTTGCCTATCCCAAACATTTTGGCCATCCCCTGTATTATGTATGTGTGAGACTACATAGATTTTTGCAATTTGTCTTCACCTTTACAAAATATATAAGGTGAACATAAAAAGTATAAGAATCTCTACAAATTACATCTATATACAGAATTACATACATTTTATGTAGCTCTATAAATGAAATTTATGTGTGAGGTTTAAAACGTTTATGTTTGGCGATTCATGATAATTATATGTTGGAGATTAATAAAAATCATTATAATAACAATAAAATCATCCACGTGTTTTTATTTTGTTTCTTTTTATTGAAATGTCATCAAATTTCAGATTTTTAAACATTCTCGTCTATTCATGCATAAAAAACATGATGCTCTGGCCTTCACATGAAATCCTGCACGAAATAGCTGCAGTAACGCTGTAGCATCTCAGTATGCTGGATCAATCTAGACAGCCATGTAGAAGTAATGTTAATGATGACAGATAATAAAATATTCATTCTAGTTCAAACCACCAACCAATCAAGACTTGTTTTAAATCCTACAATTTGGCGACGACGCAAAACAAGAAAATTGAAACAAATGGACGTGTCATTGATAAGTATTACATAATTATATAGTCAATTCAACGGACCACAAGGATATCCCTGAGGGGAAACCTGGTATTCCTAAAGATGGTTGCTAGTATCAAATTGCATTACGATGCAGGCTTAGTGATCGTTCTCTTAGGGATGGAGTACGCATATGCGAAACCCGGAGCTGATGATCAGTGCTAAGGCCGTACAGTATGAAACTTTGGATAACTAGGGCCTGGAATACAGGTGACAAGACCGCTCACTGAATGTCTTGTAGGAAGTTATGAGATAAACCACAGACAAACAGACGTAACACTCTGATGATTCCCATCGTTCTTCGATTTAACGATCTTTTTCAAAATTTGATAGTTGGCCAACTACCCACTGTAGAGTTATGTGCAAATCAATGTAAAAGGAGTATTTGGTTCAGTGTGGAGGAGTGATGCAGAATCGAACTGTCAAAAAGGCGAACAGTAATAAACAACAACAAGGCTATAGCCTATAGGCAGTAACGCTGGAACGGAGAATAGAAATACACTAGAACTTCAATGGCGCTGTAGTCACTTTTCCTGGTTAATTAAATTTATAACTTATATTGTAATAATTGATTGTTTTAAGTGTCCAGCTTGAAGAGCATCTTTTGTTTTGGTAAACAAAATGTATTTGACATATCTAGTACCGCTACTGACACTGTAAGGGCGTGGCAAACTAGATGTTAGTCACACTAACAGTCGCGACATTAGACTTCTGTGGCTAGTTATTCTAATGAACGGAGATACGGACGAGAATACGGGAACCTTGTACAGACGGAGGTGTTGTTGAGTGGCATGTTGCGGCCACGAGAGTCAACGGAATAAAGCTCCCACAGGATGATTCTACAATTTGGCACAGCCGGTAGGTATATTTTGTTTGAGTCGTGGATGAAATTCTTTTTTTTTTCGTTGGAGAAGGAGGAAGACGTGAAGGAGCAGTATTTGCTTAGTCCATATTGAGTGGGTCCAAGTGTTGGGGTGCAGTAGTAAAAAAAGAGTCAATCGGATTTGGAAGATCCCAAGGTGCAAGAGATAAAACAATCCGTAGTCCATAGTGAGCCCGGAGATTTCCTTATAAGTAGAGAGAACAGCCAGTCCGGTCATGCACCAAAGCGCTAGCAGCAATACGTTTAGAAAGCAAGTCTGAAGTTCCCGAAGTTCCACGAGGAAGCGAGTCCGGACTAGTTCCGAAGCGCAAATTGAAGGAAGCGAGTCCGGTCATGCACCGAAGCGGTATAAAAAGATGCGAGTCCGGTTTCGTACCGAAGCGCCATTGAAAAGAAGCGAGTCCGGTCATGCACCGAAGCGCCACACTTTAAAAAGATGCGAGTCCGGAATTATTCCGAAGCGCCAGGTGAAGAAGCGAGTCCGGTTCCCTACCGAAGCGCCATTAGAAAAGAAGCGAGTCCGGTTGTGTACCGAAGCGCCACACATAGAAAAGATGCGAGTCCGCCGGAATGATTCCGAAGCGCCAGGTTAAGAAGCGAATCCAGTTCTGTACTGAAGCGCTAATTAAAAAAGGTTAAAAGAAGCGAGTCCGGTTTCGTACCGAAGCACCACAGGAAAAAAGGTGGGGAGGATCAGTGACATAGAAGCACAGAGAACAGACATCCACACACCAAAAAATCGATTGAGGGTTTCAGCAAAATTTTGCTGAATTTTGCCGAGCTGAAGGTTTCAGCAAAAAATTTGCTGAAATTCAGCAATATTTGCTGAATTGTTCAGTAAACTCTGCTGTTCATCAGTAACGTTTTGCTGAAATTCAGCAAACTTTGCCGAAAGTTCAGCAAAAAAATTTTCTGGACCCTTCAGCTCGGCAAAATTCAGCAAAATATTGCTGAAAGCGTTTAGTGTGCAGGCTAGAACAAATTTCATTCGAAGGTTGTGTAAGGATTTGAATCTTTACTTGAGTAAGGTTGCCAACCAATACACGATGACAACACTAACGCCACCAAACACCATATTGCCACAGTCAGTGGTGAGTTGAAACATTTCAAGTGGTGAATTAAATTAGTATGGGAAACTAACCGATTGCAGCGCCACGCTATTGCCACTTGTGTTGCCGATTTCAAATGGCCGTTAAATTCCTTACACAGTTTCGGAACTGGAGTTGGATGTCTGTTCTCTGTGATAGAAGCTAGAGTTTTCTCATGAAATGGCCATCTGTGACGTCTGATTAGGAAGGATTGAAATTGTTAACAAGTTAAAGAGGTGAAAGATGTGATGGATTTTCAGCAATACAGTTGTGCAACAGCAGGAATTTTGTAATGTCGAGATGGTTGGGAACAGGTCAATATTTTGCATATGAATAAGATTGTGTCAATAGCTTGGTTCGAATCATAGAACTGGTTGATGAAATGATTCTGCGGAGGTTTGAAATGCTCCCCTTAAAAAGGGAGCTTCCGTAGCAATGTATGCGATCTGTCAGGTCCAGCAGATGTTCAAAGGGCTCGCCTCCAAAAGGAAGCTGCAAAAGTGACAGATTCGATCTATTGCTTAGTGTGCAGTGAACCTTGGGCACAAACGGCGAAATAGAATGAGCACTAACTTATCTGATGGTAAACCTCGTGGTAAGCTTGGAAGATATTTGGGCCATGAATTTGACATCTTTGGTGTAAAAACCAAAGACGTTTCCGAGGAGGAATCGATAGTGAAAACTTACATACTGGAGAGATGCAGGCCCACATAGTAGGGTCTTTCTGCCTAACCTAGAGTATCGGTGGCTGTTGAAATGCAATGTTGAATTAAACATCTTTTATGGAGGAGGATATGTGGTGGTTTATGCCTAGCGGTGTAATTGTTGAGACTGTCAAGAAGAGGGGTACCGCGTCGGGGGCACCACAGTACATGGTTGTATGAAGATTGAAGTCAAAGCCGAGCAAAGCTTTTGTTTAGTGATAATGTTTGCATCCAATTGGTCTGTTCTGTTGATGAATGTACATGTGATGTCAGATATGTTTTCAATGCAGTCGGATTAGTTCAAGAAATTCAGCACCCTTTCAAGTACCACAGTTTGGTGTTGAATGATAAGTCAGAACTGTTTGTCGGCTATTTGATTTAGTGACGGTGTTAGGTTTCGAAACATACGAGATCGGTTAATAACGGACTCTCATATGCTCGAAATCGCATTTGAATTCCGGTATGTCTGGTTACAGTAGGCATAAGGCAAAATACAGTTTTTTTTATGAAAAGGGTCACTCATGGTTGCTCAAGAGTGATTGCAAAGCAAATGCGATATTGCAGAGACTACGCTAGTACTTGCAAACGCCAGTTGATTTTGTCATAGCCGTAGCCAGGTATTTCGGCACTTGAAACGTAGCTTGAGCTAGATTAACCGACCGAAGATGTTATTCCAGTATCGCCAGACTAGCTACATTCACACAAGGAACCAATGAGATATCTGCCGGAGACTGGCAGTCATCTTCAGTGTGTGAGTGTTGGTGATCTTTTATTTTTAGGCCACGTCACGTCAGGTTGCAGGTCAATGTGGGCAAGGTTTGATGGGGTGATGATTGCAGTCATTTGTATTGACTGGTGTGCTGAGTATGATACACCGCGCGGCCTTTGTAATGTTCCAAATGCGCATTTGCACGAAATTCCACGCGGCAAATCCTCTTGGAAAGGAACAGCCGCACTTGAGGAAACGCCGCAATGTTATCTCCCATAAGAATGGAGTAAAAGGGAAGCAAAAAACGCGGCTGTTCCTTTCCTCAGGGATTTGCCGCGTGTACTTTTGGGCAAATGCGCTAATATCCACAACAGGCCGAGTGTGCATCTACGTCTGCGCAAGTTCATGTGGATGTCGGAGTGTTTGTGCGATACGGTTATCAGAGGGTTCACACATTAATGCGTGGATGCCAGGCATAAGGTGGAAAAGTGTGATTATTACTTTGAAGATGTGTGGCACAGCTCGCTTGACTGCAAATCTTATAGGCGTTATATGATAGGTTGACACTATGCTGTGGGAATGGACTACCCGCTTTGCGCGCAGCCACAGTTGATCAGCAGGAGTAAATTAATTTAATTTTGTATGGCGAAATGCATCTAAACTCGAATTACTTGAAATAGAAAGCTTTTCCCGAAAAAATATTTGGTAGCCTTAATAGTGGTCACCATTGTGCACAACCACTACCAAATATTTTTTCGAATAATGTGTTCCACTTCGAGAAATTTGCCTTTAGATTGTATTCGCCATACAATATTTTTGCGATTTACTTTTAGCGATTTTTCGCGCATAGAAGCTAGCGCCACATTGGTCGATGCGGAGAGTAGGAAAACAGCCGATGTAGTTAATTCATTGGAAGGAAGGGAAGGGTTTACCCGTTTTTTTTATAGCACGTTGCTGTATCGCGTAAGCCTTTGCTGGAAGATAATATGCAAACCATCAAAGCAATGAAAATTAAAAATTGAACACGGTAGAGATGTCATTAGATATAGAGATAAGTGACATTTCAACACACGCACACTAGCGCGTTTTTGTCCTCACAAAAAGCATGCCAATTCAAAGGTTATTCAGACTGCATATTCAATCGAATTAGGTAGAACGGGTAAATAATGATAAAGCTGACGCCCGGGATGAGAATGCAAATATTTTCCCCTAAGTTTCACAACTACATCTACAAAAAAAAACAGGCATACATTTAAATGTGTTGTTTACCTATATAGTCTATTATATAAATTTCGCGTTTAGTATCATACAGGCGTATCTACAATGATCGATTTCTCTTCATCGATTTTCTCTTCGGATTATTCCGGAAAATATGACCAATATTCGGATGATCTCCCGGTGTGTTTCAGTAAAGGACGACTAGCACTAGCATCTAAAACAACAAAAACAACCGAAAATGATTTGTCGGCCATGTTATTAACCAAAGAGAAAATCGATGAAGAGAAATCGATCATTGTAGATACGCCCGTATGATACTAAGCGCGAGAAATAGGCGTTAATGCTGAATGAAAGAGGGTGGTAGATATTCATAAGGGGAACTTAACGGAAGTGACTGCATCCTGAGGTGCATCCTGGGAACCAAACACCTGGTCAAATATTATGCTTTTGGTCGAAATACGAAGTAACCGAACGTGCGAAAATTGATTTTTAACCTACTTAGAAATGTCGCAACTCATTTTGGATTAGTGCATATTGTTACTCTTAATTAGCTTAATGATGCGCAACAGAAAAATTAGATTCAAATTTACTTCGCAGCTGCAACTTCGCATGTGCTTCTAGCGACGACTTCGATTTGGTGGTGCGACGATAATATCACTTGAGTTGAGAATAGAAGATTATATGCTAGTTGGTGAATAAAACAATAATTTAAAAGAAATAATCTGACTAAAATGGCACTAGGCGAATTGAGGATTTTGATCTTGGTCAGTCTCGGAACTTTCTGATGCAAGATAAGATTTAGTACTCAAATTCTTGATATATTTTCGGTAATTGTATTAATTGGTTGTGTGAATTTTAGAACCCGATAAGCTGACTGAAATAATGTGGGAATGCTTCGTCTATTAATGTTAACTGAAATTGAATCAAGTTAACTGAGCTACAAGAGGGAAATATATTGGATGAAATTCGTATGCCTCTATTGTGCATGTATTCAGTGGGTTTTCAAGAATTGGTCATCGTAACACATTCCCATTTTTTTTTCTGGAGAAGGAAAGGGATGTAGAGTTATGTGCAAATCAATGTAAAGGGAGTATTTGGTTCAGTGTGGAGGAGTGATGCAGAATCGAACTGTCAAAAAGGCGAACAGTAATAAACAACAACAAGGCTAGGCAGTAACGTTGGAACGGAGATACGGACGAGAATACGGGAACCTTGTACAGACGGAGGTGTTGTTGAGTGGCATGTTGCGGCCACGAGAGTCAACGGAATAAAGCTCCCACAGGATGATTCTACACCCACCTGTGGCGCTCAAATCGTTTTTGTTCGAGTTTGACGTTTGCTCACTACCGCCACCTAGTTGATGGTCGGCCAAACTTAGTCATTTTAGCATTGGGCGAATATGTTTCCGTGACTATGATTTGAATCGAAAAATGCTCGAAGTGTTACGTCTGTTTGTCTGTGGATAAACCATGTCCACACAAATCGGGTTGAGATTATTGTAATGGTAGTGGTCACCTATAGATACCCTTATTCCAATAAGCCCTTTCTGAACGGATGGTAGAGCTCTGAGCAAGATACCGAGAGTTATGAATCCTGGAAAATATGCAGGATGAAGTCCATAATGGAAGGTTGAGCGGAGATTAGAAAATTCCAAGATAATAGTTTTGCTTAAAGCAAGAAACCACGATTATGAATCCTGGCAAGGCATAACACAAGGTTGAGCGAAAAGTTAAGACATTTGAGGAAGCTCTGTGCAAGACACCAAAGGAATCTAACTGGAACGTTGATTTCCTTAAGGACAGACTTGTTAGAATCCCAACATGGCCGCAACAATGGCCGACTTTGGCACCTACTCACGATTTCGAGGGCACAAATCTCTTCGTAAACAAAACCAGCGCACCTGATCTTCTTATTTTAGACTTATTACAAGTGAGCAAGAACAGAATAATGAAATACTTTGTTGTGGGAAGCTTGCTTCTTGTGATTTGTGCGTTTGAAGTTTTGATGCACTGTTAAAGCGGGATGTTAAGAAGTTTGTCCTTAAAGGCGAGTAAGTAATACAAAAATTCCCGGTGTGGATTCCGTTAGAAGTTTTTCGTTATTCGTGTTCTATATGGCCATGTCCTAGTACATTTGTTTGAAAAATTCCTGTTCTGTTTAAGGTAAATGAAGCTGCTGAGAGGAAATGTTGCATGTATTTGAAAATTAATCAGCGGGAGAATTTCCACCAAATGTCACTCAACTGAGAAAACAAAGAGCTACTGCGATTTCAGTGAGTCATGAGGGCCGAAAGTCATCAACTAACACCTACTGGAAAAGCTAAGGTAAGAGCTGTTACCGTTACCGTTATCAAATTAGGATGGAAGATCGGTATCTCAAATCTAATGCTAACGTATTTGATGAATAACGAATCCATTCTCAAAACAACACATGGATGTTTCTACCACAAGTAAGTATCTAGAGAAGGCGAGAGATATGTGATTTGATGAATTTGGGAGGTAATCCTTCGATAAGTGAATGAGAAACAACAATTTTCACGGTTGACCATAATGTGAAGTACTTCCATAGTACTATTATTTAGTAAGGGAAATGAATATTTCATTAATATATATATATATATATATATATATATATATATATATATATATATATATATATATATATATATATATATATATATATATATATATATATATATATATATATATATATATATATATATATATATATATATATATATATATATATATATATATATATATATATATATATATATATATATATATATATATATATATATATATATATATAATTTATGTAAAAGTGATTCATATGTAATTTTCTCAAATCAGTTTGTGAAACCTTTCATCCCGAAACCGCAGAATATCTTCATGATAATAGGGAAGTGAACCTTTGAGTAAATTTTATTCGAAGTGCTGAAAAAGTTTTCGCAAGATTTTGATCATAATATTTCTCACCTTAACTCTTTTGCTGATCAAAAGGAACTGCACTTATTAAAAAAAAATCTGAACGTATAAAGTCTTTGCATGCTTCAGACTCCATTGAAAAAAATAATACTTAATTAGTGCACTGAATATGCGTTTACAAATGATAGCCGACCGATTACAAGGTAAAATATAGCATACACTTTAGATAAGGAGACATCACGCATTTGGTAACAATAGGGTAACAAATCAAACAAATACATGTGCGAATCTAATGAAGAAGTTTAAAATTCTTATTTTGCTTAGAATATGCTATATGAATGATTATTCCATTACCATTTTCAGGAAGGATATTTTCATTGTCAGAGTCCAAGAAATTGTAGCCCTTATTATTATTATTAAAAGCTCAAAGAATACAAGAACAAAAGCGTTTGATCACAGCCAAAAACAGACGTAACACTTCGAGCATTTTTCGATTCAAATCATAGTCACGGAAACATATTCGCCCAATGCTAAAATGACTAAGTTTGGCCGACCATCAACTAGGTGGCGGTAGTGAGCAAACGTCAAACTCGAACAAAAACGATGTGAGCGCCACAGGTGGGTAGTTGGCCAACTATCAAATTTTGAAAAAGATCGTTAAATCGAAGTACGATGGGAATGGACTACCCGCTTGGCGCACACCCACAGTTGATCAGCAGGAGTAAATCCATCTTATTTTGTATGGTGAAAAGCATCTAAACTTGAATTACTTGAAATACAGTTTCTTACCGATTTTGGCAACACCCGTTTTTGTCTACTCCCGATTTTGGCAACACCCGTTTTTGGCAACATTTTCTTCCCGATTTTGGCAACACCCGTTTTTGGCAACAATTTCTTACCGATTTTGGCAACACCCGATTTTGGCAACAATTTTTTACCGATTTTGGCAACAAAAAATTTTGACCTAAAATTTTTACCGAAAAGTCGTTTGTATTTGTAAATGTTTTTATATTTAAGCCTTACTCTTCTTCAAAATATCAAAATTTATTAAATTTTCCAAAATCAACAATTTTACAAATTATGACGTAATTTATGGACGTCACTTACAGGGATCGTTTTATAACTTGTGAATAGTCCATATTTAAAATATAAGCCAAATTGACGTATAAAAGTTAAAAATAATCCACAAAAAAATTTACCGATTTTGGCAACACCCCAATTTGGCAACATAAAATTCACCTCGTGTTGCCAAAATCGGTAAGAAACTGTAGAAAGCTTTTACTGAAAACATATTTGGTAGGCTTAATAGTAGTCACCATTGTGCACAACCACTACCAAATATTTTTTCGAATAATGTATTCCACTTCGATAAATTTGCCTTTAGATGCTATTCGCCATACAATATTTGTGCGATTTACTTTTAGCGATTTTTCGCGCATAGAAGCTAGCGCCACATTGGTCGATGCGGAGAGTAGGAAAACAGCCGGTGTAGTTAATTCATTATCAGAGTGTTACGTCTGTTTGTCTGTGGTTTGATGTTCAATGAGTATATTTTCTTTGAAGTCTAGCTCATCAAACTTTCAATAACATAGTACATACATCGTAGTAATATAATTACTCTTTACATCGGTGTTACATAAAAGGATGATTTCAATGGGCATCTCCTTCGACTCATCATCGTTTCATGCATCCTGTCAGCAATAGTAGTTTTATTTATATCACAAATTCTAACTTAACCAATCATATTTAAACCTGTCTGATCAAAAAGATATTTTACCTTGGAGTGGTCGCGTGTGAACATAACATCCCATCTTTAATTTTGATGTTTGCTCACACATAAATGAAATGAAGTGCGTACATATGTTTAATAGGGCACTTTATAAAACCGAAATAGGGTGCTATAATGTGTATGTGTAGAAATAACGATTGCAATGTCTTATAAGAAGTATAATCTAAACCTTTATAAACTTTAACTTTGAAATTTTGTCCGTGAAATGCTCAGTTTGAAAATCAATCATTCGTTTTATTGTTTTATGCAATTCAGTATTATAATTTACATTTTATATAACTCATTTTGGTATCATAATGGCCAGTTTTTCCGAACTGGTTCATTATGCAACTGAAATGAGTTGCATAATGAAATGAGTTCCAAATAAAAACTCATTTGAGTTGCATTATGAACATTATGCAACCCAAATGGGTTGCATTATGAAAAAAATCATTGCATAAAATTTTGTATGGAACTCGTTGCAAAACTCGTTTCTTCAGCACGTTGGATAAATGCACGACTCGTGCTGAAAAAATCAACTTTTTGCCACTCGTTACATAAATAACTTTGAAACAGCCTCATTTTTCTGCGTGTTGCTAGAAGTTCATATAAGTAATAAATTTTATTTTGTAAACTAGTGTAACTTATTAAGTCTTTGTTCTCTTGCAGGTGCAAATCCTTCCAAACCCAAAAACGTGGCGAGATATGTCGAATACCGGGATGCTCGGTTCTTCCCTATGCCCCTGGAACACCCACACCGATCCGACTGCCACACATCGAACCGGACATCTTTCGTCAGTTCATTCTCTACGTGTACACCGCGAAGGTAAAAAACAAAAACTTTCACATCGTGATAGTTTACAATAGTTCTCTGATGATTCCTGTTTGATTTATCCAGATTATGCTACAGGACTCCAAAGTCTTCGAAATGATGACCTTAGCACAGGATCTGGGCGTCGACGAGCTCAAGATCGCCTGCGAAGAACACGTGAAGACCACCATGTCGGTTGCCAATGCATGTACATTCCTCGCTGCCGTCATGGAAATCCAGGAGAAAGCTTCAGGTGAGTTTCCGAAACTATTTAAATCAAAATATTCCTGTTCCATCATTCAGTTCATTACCTATTTCATTATTCAGTTCATTTTAATGAGTTGATTCCTTTCTGGTTTCTACACGGAAAAATATTATAACCCAAAGAAAAAGTTTTAAAAACTCAAATTTGGCTAAACTGCTTAAAGTTTTAACTCAAAGTTGGGTTGTTTTCTCCCTCGCCCCACCGCAATGTTGTCGAAAACAAAAAGAGAAGCACCGACGCATCCGATGCTCTTCCGTGGAAGAAGCCAAATTTGGGTTTTCTTGAATTAACCCAAATTTGCGTCATTTGAGGCCTCCGTTGGGTGAAAATAACTTACCACTGGATTAATTTTTTTGCCGCTCTCAAACGAGAACTACTCACTCACCACTTTCGCTGTTTAACGCAAATTTGAGTTATTCCACGGAAGACCGGGATTGCGTCAAAACAACTTAAATTTGGGTTGATTTGTAGTTCAGTGTAAGTGATTGTTATATACAAACTTTTTTTACTCGCATTTATTTTACCGTGTAATTTTTTGCTGGTGCTTCCACCTGTGTAGCAATAGAAATATTGCTTGCCATAAAATCATCAGCCAACGTAGATTGGACTACTCGCCGCGTGGTGGCGGTAACGTTCAAAGTGGGATTTTTCATTTGTCCTAAACTCGTTTGCTATAAAAGGGCGAAAAAGACTATAACCGTGGACCGCTGTCAAACGAAACGTCAAAATCGGCTTGTTTTCATCGTCGTTCGCGTTCGCGTCTTTCGTTCCGGGAACGTTTGCTTGAAATTTCTTTTTCTAAAGTGATCAAAATCCGGCTGCAAAAATGTCGTTCAAGGGTTCGAAAGTGCAAAAGGTGATGGTTCAACCCATCAACTTGATTTTCCGCTATCTCCAGAATCGGTCTCGGGTTCAGGTGTGGCTCTACGAGAACACTCATCTACGGATAGAAGGACACATCGGTAAGTGGCTGCTTGCGGCATCTTTTGCATAACCTCAAACTGTTTGGGATGGAAAGTTTCTGCGGGAAGAGGTAAATAAAAATATTCATTGGATAATCGATTTGCTTTATTTTTTCGGTTTGCAGTCGGATTCGATGAGTACATGAACCTGGTGCTGGACGAATCCGAAGAGTACAACATCAAGAAGCAGAGCCGACGTCCGCTGGGACGAATAATGCTCAAGGGGGACAACATCACACTCATCCAGAACGTGCAGACAAACTGAGCCAGGCCAGAAAGCGGGAAATCTTCCTAACATTGAATTTTACGATTAACTTAATTTGCTTAATTTCATATTTCATACAATGATAAGATTGTCTCATTAGAAGTGTGAACTTTTCAGAGTACGATGAACGAACTCTTAGTGTAAGCTGTGAGCCACTGCTGTAAAGTATGAATAAATGGGAACTAAACGAAACTTGTTCGGTGTAAAGTGTGTCAGTGCTGAAAGAAATCTGATCAATCTATGTGAAATGCTTGTAGCAGTGATTTACAAAATTTGTTCCTTTTTAGGTGCAAAGTTTGCCCCGCCGTTCCTGGAGAAATGCATCACCTACATCGCCGAGAACGCATCGGAATGTGTGAAGACCAATGCGTTCCTAAATTTGACCAAGGAGGGCCTGATCCAAGTCATTTCCTATGATAATGTGAGTATTTTTTATTGATTGGTTATTGAGCTTAGGGTATATGGTATTGGTTTGTTAATTTACGATACGAAATGAACTGGGAAACTTCTGATAAAGATAAAGAGGAACGAAAATGAAAAGTGTTCCAATGAACGAAATCTGGATTTATTCGGTACCTAGGTATTTGTCGAAACAAAACTAAAACGCTTGCCGTTTCGTGAATTTTTCATATTCATTCCTTTTACAAGTTTGTTGCGAATGTACCTACTTACCTTCTTGGTTATTTGATTTGCTACAATTCGCTCCGCTGAATGGAAAAATCATCTTAACTGGGCCCTGTTACGTTCCAATCAGTTCCCTGGACGCTGAGTGCCCTTAGATCCTCCTCGACCGCAAACGGCCACCTTTTGCACGGCCTTCCACGCAGTCTTTGGCTTCTCCCTGGTTATCTACTGTAGGGGGATGCGGGACATAATGAGCAGCTTAACCATATCCCGCCCATGGCTTTTTCGTGTGTTTAAACATATTTTTTATTATTTGCTCAAAATGGTAGAACAAAATCTTATTCTCTACAAACTCATTACGATTAGAGACAAGTTGTGATGATGATGATGATGATGATGATGATTGTGTACCCACCATCAGCGCAAGGATTACCTATGACTGCAAAGTCATACCGGAAGGGAATGATCTACCTGATGGTTTGTTGTAGCAGGGTAAGCTAAATTCACTAGAAACCTTCGGAAGACAACACGATGGTTGTTATCTCGTGACAAAATCTGGCCACCCCACGAATATTTGCCCAGAAACCAGTTCATTTAGCTTCCTTAGGCTACCCCTCCTAAAATCCCATATATCATGTAATTTAATGTCGTTTTCGTTTTTGCGGTGGTGCTACACCGGTGTAGCACTTTTGCACCGAAAGTGTTCGTTTTTGATTTTCGTGCTGCACCGGTGTAGCACTTTTTCTGCACCGCTCAAGATAGTGCAGCACTCAAAAATTCGAGAGTTCAATCCAATCAACGTTTGCAAAGTTGTAAATATTTTGGTTTTTATTCACGCACACCAATGCAACTGCACCGAAAATGTTCGTTTTTGCAGTGAAAAGTGTAGCACGAAGCGGTGTAGCACCGCCGCAAAAACGAAAACGACATAAATCTATTTAATTATATAGTTGACCAATTACCTGATTTTACCTGAAATAATAAATATTATTGTGATACATATATAATTGACCTACATTACAATTACAACTTTATTTACCTGAACAGCGCTGAAACAAATAGTTATTATATGAAAGTTATAGTTAAAATCAAGCAATAACACTGAAACAAATGGAGTATTAGTAGTGAAAATACAAAAATAAAACAAAACACAAAAAGTAAACAAAATTTTGGTCTTGTAATTTTTCTGCATTTAAATTTACCGAGCTGGAGAATTACGAAATCAAAATTTGTTATGGTAGATCTTACGCCGTAACGCACCATTAGAAGGTGATCTACCCACGTTACGAGTATAGAGACAAGTTGTTTCCAAAATCTAAGAATTTGTGCGCACTCACAATTCTAGATTGGAATCGTTGAAATTCCGAATAGGTAAAGCTATAGCTACTATTAAAAATACTACTACTCTATATATAAATGTTGCAAAATTTAATATTTTTCAAAATGTATAAAATTGAGAATTACGTTTTGGGGGTGGGGCGCAATGAGCACCCTAGGTGGGACAGAATGACCAATCACTGTTTTGTACAAAATCAAATGCTAATTGACTGTTCTTGTCAAAGATGAAGCATACCGGCAACAATTTATAAGAGTTTGAGGGGATTACGGGGTTAAATTTGTAGGGAACTGTAGGGTTTCAAGGAGTCTACTATAATGGAACTTTTAAATGGTGATAATATACTGATACTGATTTTTAAAGCTAATAAATTAAAAAAAATATTATTATTATTATCTTTCTTAAAGAGATTTTCAGTACAGTTCTTGGCTGGTTCATCTCTGAAGAAAAAGGGAGAGGGCTTCTTAATGATAGGCCCCCTGTCATACAGAGTTAAGTAATATAATGTAGTTTACAGAGTACAGTCGAGACTCTTATAAGATCACTGGTTGGGGGGCGCAATAGGAATCCGCTTAATAGAAGACTAAGAGCTTATGGGATTTCGGCATTTTGGGGGTGTGGCCTATTATCTCGGGTGTGTTAAGAGTTAACGCAATACTTTCTTCGGCAAAGTTTTAGGGCTTGATAAGATCTACCATTTAGAACTTTGGTTCATATGATTAGTTGGCAATTTGGCCGCTAGAGGGACCATCAACAATTTGATGCTAAATTGCACTACGGGAGCCATATCAGGTTGTCAAGCAAACGTTACGATATGCGACAGCTCAAGACCCTGATAATTTGGAAGGATAGTGTCTTCGGGTCTGTTGGGTACGCCAATAACTTACTGACTATGAGTTGCGAAGCTCGAAATTCCTCCACTGGGCGGCGCTAGTGAGCAAGTAAAATTTCAAAACCTCATATCTCAGAATCCTGATAACTTAGAAAGTTGGTGTCTTCGGCAAAGTTGATCAGAATGACATAAACTTACATAAAAATAAACACTTGTTTCAAAATTCTGCCACTAGGAGGCGCTAGTGAACTTGCAAATTTTAGAAATCTCATAGCTCAGAATTCTGATAACTTAGGATGTTGGTGTTTTCGGCAAAGTTGATCAGTATGACATAAACTTACATAAAAATAAACATTTGTTTCGCAATTCTGCCACTAGGCGGCGTTTACTAGGTTTTTTCGTCTTTTTTCGACTTTTTTGGCGGTTTTTCGGCTTTGCATGTTCACTAACGCCGCCTAGTGGCAGAATTGCGAAACAAGTGTTTATTTTTATGAAAGTTTATGCCATTCTGATCAACTTTGCCGAAGACACCAACTTTCTAAGTTATCAGGATTCTGAGCTATGAGATTTCTAAAATTTCAAAGTTCACTAGCGCCTCCTAGTGGCAGAATTTTGAACCAAGTGTTTATTTTTATGTAAGTTCTTGTCATTCTGATCAACTTTTCCGAAGACATCAACTTTCTAAGTTATCGGGGGGAGCGACACTAGTTTTGCCAAGCCGAAAAACAGCCAAAAATATCGAAAAAAAGACGACAAAACCCGGTAAACGCCGCCTAGTGGCAGAATTGCGAAACAAGTGTTTATTTTTATGTAAGTTCATGTCACACTGATCAACTTTGCCGAAGACACCGTCTTCCTAAGTTATCGGGATTCTGAGATATGAGGTTTTGAAATTTTACTTGCTCCCTAGCGCCGCCCAGTGGAGGAATTTCGAACTTCGCAACTCATCGTCAGTAAGTTATTGGCGTACCCAACAACTTTCCCGAAGACACTATCCTTCCAAATTATCAGGGTCTTGAGCTGTCGCATATCGTAACGTTTGCTTGACAACCTGATATGGCTCCCGTAGTGCAATTAAGCATCAAATTGTTGATGGTCCCTCTAGCGGCCAAATTGCCAACTAATCATATGAACCAAAGTTCTAAATGGTAGATCTTATCAAGCCCTAAAACTTTGCCGAAGAAAGTATTGCGTTAACTCTTAACACACCCGAGATAATAGACCACACCCCCAAAATGCCGAAATCCCATAAGCTCTTAGTCTCCTGTAACGCTCACCCCTGTCTAGTAGGAGTTCGTTTAATAGGAGTCCGTTTAATAGGAATTCGTTTAGTAAGAGACTCGACTGTATATGCTGACAGATTTAAGGAAATTGTTTCGTAATTTCAATATTGTATTTCCAAATCAGTCCAGGTGAATAGCGGTGTGGTCTGACTTTGTTGATTGAAGGTGTCCTTGGATTTCAAATGGCGTTGTAGAGTCCGGCATCCAAAAGACAGTAGTGTTGGCTCGTTGGTTGTGTTATTTGCAAGGATATCCACTATGCTGTTTGGAAGTTCATGTTGAACTCGAAGTCCTTCATAGCAGGGACAGTTGACAAGAAGATGTTCTACCGTCATTGTCGCGTTGCACGTGGACCATATTTTGTGAAAAGGTCCTCTGGATCCCATGTTGTGTGATGCATGGGTATGTCCCACTCGAAGACGAGAAAGGATTAGTTGGTCGTGGCGATTTAATGTGTCGGTCCAGGGTGTTGTTTCTCCCTTGATTTTTCGTATGAATGGATGTCTTGTGTTAACCCATTCTTGAGCCCATTTTACGCGAATTGTAGATTTTACCCAGTGTTTGAGATCTGCTCCTGGTACCGCCCTGGTGAACATGCGACCAGTTCGACCTATGGCTGCAAGCTGGGGCTTCTACGTTACCGTTGATGCCACAATGGCCAGGTACCCATAGAAGAACAGTTCCTGTTGGGCAATCCTTTTGGATGGCCTGGATCCATGGGTGGAGGGATGTTGAAGAGTTTATAGTAGTGAGTACGCTGGTAGAGTCGGAGATGACGCAAATTGGTTTTGATGCTGGTGTTGTAGTAGCAAACAGTATAGCAGCGGCCTCCGCCGAAAAAAACAGGGCATTGATCCGGTATCCGAAAGAAGTGACTTCTATCTTTGTCAGCGACAACGAAGCCAGTCCGGCCCATGGCTTTTGAACCATCAGTGTAGCGAAGGTTGTAGTTACACCTAAACCTTGATTTACGTCCACTATTGGCTTAGCGAAAAAAAATCTACCGACAAAATAATTATCAAAATACACATTTTTATATTTTTGTACACTTCTCCTAATCACGAAGATGTTTGAAAAAATAAAAAACTGTTGAGTTTGCTCATTGTCTTAGCGGTAGAATTTTATGTCGCTCAGCCAAGCATGGACGTAAAAAAAGGACAAGGTGTACAATATTTGCTGGCTAACAATTGCGTGACATATGAACGCATAGCAGTAGAATTATCCCCTGCACGGAAATGTTTTCCAACAGAGAGATCGACGTGAATGTTTGCAGCGTCCCATCTTTTGGCTCCAACCCAGTGGAGTTGTTCAACCAGTGGGAGTTCCAAATGGGCCAGGTTGACGAGGGTTCTATTTGCCTCACTGAGGAGAAAGACCTCGTGATCCCCAGTGGTCTTTTCTGTGTAGCAGATTGCTCTGCAGCACAAAGTCTGTGCCACCTGGTATCGAAAAGGAAGAACACAAAGTTCTATGCAAGCCGCATCTGCTGGAGTAGATGGAAGCAAACCAGCGATAATCCGTATGTACTGTTTGTACGTTGGACATAGATGATGTAGTATGAGGGAGGCTTCTGATAAGCAGTACAGTTCAATACCATAAAATAGTTGGCTATTCACGATAGCTTTTATAAGTGTAGAATTAGCATAAGTTAAAATACACGTAAATACAAACAAAAAAAAAAAAAACGATAGCTTTTGCAACTCTCAGGAGAGTTTCTCTGTTGCTACTACGGTGCGGTTTTGATAAAATACGGAGTATGTTTAAACGTGTTTGGCATTTCTATTTCATTTCGCTCAGGTGGTCTTTGAAACGCAGCTCACGATCTAGTCGCACGCCTAGTACAACGATCGTTTTTTTAACCCTTTCCTTCCCACGACTTTGAACGACTATATCTATGCCAAAAAACGTTTCCGAAAAAAGTGGTAGAACAAAAGTTATTGCAAATTGGCTAAATTTTTCGAAATCAATGAATAAAATTTTGGTTGTAAATCAATAGGTTTTTGATTGTTTATCAATAGTTCAACTATTGAAACAAGTAGTTAGTAGTTGGGTTAACCTTATGAGGTTATAACCATATTCTAAAAATTATTGCATCATATTCATCTAATTCCGTTTGTCCGGAGTTCGTCGAAAATCGATGGTGCTCTAGAGCAACCATGGGAAGTAGAGGGTTAAGGTATTTGAGATCCGTTTAGTTTGACAGGCGTTGTTAAATTTCTATGCCGAGAGCGACAAATGTGTGATATTACACTTTTTTCTGCCGAAAATTTGAAGCCAAAAAGAGAGGCCCATCTGGCAACCGCAGATACTACAGCTTGCAGTTCACGTCTAATAAACTTCAGGGTACGGCCGACGACAACTAGGACAATGTCGTCCGTATATACAAATATGTATATATCTTTGGGTAGGGTGTTGAATACGGTGTTCATCAAAACTAAGAAGATAGTAACCGCAATGACGGAGCCTTGTGGGACTCGGGTTTCTTATTTGCGGGTTGAAGAGAAGTGTTTTCCAAAAGTTCTGCCGCTTAGAAAGTTTTTCAGGAAATGAAGAATGTTACCACTCAAACCCCATGCCGCCAGTTGATTGATGGGCCGTGGCATCCAGGCGCAATTATATACTTTGGCCAGATTCAACGAAACGATATCTGCATGCAGGCCACTGTTTACGGCACCTTGGAGAACATCTCCTAGACCCGTGAAGTACGTTACTGTCCCATGGCCAGGCCGGAAAGAATGTTGCCGATGATCAAGAAGCTAGTTGTCCTCCAAGAGAATCTGATACTAGTGTATCTAGTATGTCCAGTCCTGGAAATGTTGCCAGTTTGCTTGAGCATACTTCCATTGGGGGCGGTATGATATCGATGTTGGTTGTTCATCGATACTGTGGTGCCTTAGCACAGACAACACTCTTATGGATGCACCATAGTAGCGAGAAGAGGTCTAGACCACGATATTCTTATAGGTACACTGTGAGAGTAGAGAGATGTAAACAAGGAAGGTTAGATTTGGTAAATTGTTTCCTGTAATAAATCGACATTTAAAATACAAATAAATTAGTATTTAAGTAAGGTATCACATATTGGCGACAGTGGAAGGGATTTTTGTTCTACCGAAGGTAAGTTTTAATCTGTTTGGGGTTGATATGGGTGAAAAATGTAGTGGAAATAACAATCGGAAAATATGTTCTACAGAATTGATCGGAAACGAAGCTGGTACTGTGGCTTAGCGCAAGGTCTTAGAGACTGTAAACTAAACGGAAGCGGCTGTTTCGAGCAGCGCAGGTCAATAGACTGTAATCTGGAAGCGGCTATTACACAGTACGGGGAAAGGTCAGAGAAGACTGAAAACGGAAAGCGGCTGTTTCGAGCAGCGCTAAGGTCCCGGAGACTGAAAAGGTAAACAATGAATAATATACATATATGAAAAAATAATCTGAGAAGAAAACATGTTTCAGTAGGAAACGCGTATCGCAGCTTACTGGAAACCTGGAAAAGCTGACTCGAGGCAATACCGACAAGTGAACGAGGTAAATATACGAATAGGAATATACAAGTAAAGAAACATCTGATTGGAATGTTTTTTTTTAGTCGGCTAATCAGTCATGGACAGGTTCGACATTCCAGCATTCAAGTTCAAACAGATTCCTCCCAACGAAGTCCGTGATGAATGGGTTCGATACAAACGACATTTCGAGTACCTGGCTCTAGCCAACGCGATCACGAATAAGACGCGATTGAAGCATATATTCCTGGCCAAAGCCGGACCAGATGTCCAGGAGGTTTTTAGCAGCATTCCAGGGGCAGATGTAGAAGAGGGCATAGGCGTGAACCCTTTTGAGGTCGCAATTGATAAGCTTGATGCGTATTTTGCTCCAAAACAGCATGAAGCTTACCAGCGTTTCTTGTTCTGGTCACTGAAACCCCAGGATAAGGACGAGTCACTCGATAAATTTCTGCTTCGATCAATGGAACTAGCGAACAAGTGCAATTTCGGAAATACGAGACAAGAGAGCGCGGAGATAAGTGTCATTGACAAACTGATTCAATTGTCCCCTCCGGATCTACGCGAAAAACTGTTGCATAAGGATCATCTTACTCTGGATGAGGTTACTAAGATTGTCAACACACATGAGTCCATCAAGTTTCAAGCAGGACGAATGTTTGGTGCGAATGCTTCCCACGAATCGGTTCCAAGCGAAATCAACAAGATTCACAGCGCGCAAAGAGATTCTGGGTATGAATGTTCTCGTTGTGGCCGCCGCGGACACAATGGTATGGATCGTATTTGTCCGGCGAGAAACAAGCCGTGTGACTTATGCCGGAAAATTGGTCATTTTGCTAGATGCTGTCGTACTACCCGTCCCGCACAGAAGCGCAAATTCGAAAACAGACTCGATGATGGTGAAACCAGCCGGAAACGATTGAAGTATGAAGCGGTTAGGCACGTGGATAACCTGGAAGAAGGTAATGGTGAGGATAGCGTTCCATGCTTCGTGTTTAACGTTGGAGATGGAGACGCATTCTTGTGGGTATCCGTAGGTGGAGTACTCATTCAAATGTTGATTGACTCAGGCTGTCAGAAAAACATAATCGATGACGTGACTTGGGCGAATATGCAAGAACAAGGTGTGAAGGTGGAAAATCGACGATCGAATTCTGATCAAAACTTCAGAGCATATGGAAAGGCATCCGTCCCATTGGTCGTAAAGCAGGTATTTGAAGCGGTGATCAGAGTCAAGAATAACGAGAAACGCATCGAGAAAGTAGCAACGTTTTATGTGATAGAGGCAGGATCGCAACCGCTGCTAGGCAGAATCACAGCTAAGGATTTGGGAGTGCTGGTTCTGGGTTTGCCTAGTACGGATGCTCCGGAAGTCTTCCGTTTGGCGTTAGAACAGAAGCGACCATTCCCCAAATTGAAAGGTGTTTTGTTGACCATTCCGATCGACCGCACTGTCACACCAGTGTGCCAACATGCTAGACGGCCTCCATTGGCACTTCTAGACAAAATTGAGCAGAAACTCGAGTCTTTGCAGGCGTCAGATATCATTGAACCGGTCAACGAATACAGTCAATGGGTTTCACCACTGGTGACTATTGTGAAGGATAATGGTGACCTCCGGTTGTGTGTAGATATGCGGCGGGCTAACCTGGCAATCAAACGCGAGGGTCATTTAATGCCAACATTCGACGATTTCTTGCCGTTGCTCAGAAATGCCAAGGTGTTCAGCCGGTTGGACATCAAAGACGCGTTCCATCAACTTGAGTTACACGAATCGTGCCGTGACATCACAACGTTTATCACACACAAAGGGATGTATCGTTACAAACGGCTCATGTTTGGTATATCGTGCGCGCCGGAAATGTTCCAAAAAGTTTTGGAACAAGTTTTGGCAGATTGCGAAAACGTTGTGAGTTTTATCGACGACATCCTAATCTTCGGGGGGACTGAAGAAGAGCATGACCGAGCTTTGGAGAAGGTCATGAACGCTCTTAAATCGAGAAATATTCTGCTGAATCACGATAAATGTGTCTATAAGGTAAAAGAGGTTGATTTTCTGGGTCACCACGTGTCGGAAAATGGCATCAAACCGACAGAAGATAAAATGGCCGTTTTGAAGTCATTCCGTGCTCCGCATACTGCAGAAGAATTAAGGAGTTTCTTAGGGTTGGTAACCTAGGTCGGACGATTTCTTCCAAATTTAGCTACGATTTCTGCACCACTGAGACAGTTGACCCATACTGGAGTCAAATTTGATTGGAGATCAGAACACGAAGAAGCTTTCCGGAAGCTGAAAGAGATGGTAACGGATATCAAAACGCTGCATTACTTTGATAGCTCTCTGAGAACTCGCGTAGTAGCTGACGCGTCGCCGGTTGGTCTAGGGGCTGTTTTAATACAGTTTTCTGACCCGAATAACGATTTCCACCCTCGAGTAGTGAGTTATGCCAGCAAAAGCCTCAGTCCGACAGAAAAACGTTACTGTCAGACTGAGAAGGAGGCGCTTGCCTTAGTTTGGGCAGTCGAGCGGTTCTCAGTATATCTTCTTGGACGGAAATTCGAATTGGAAACGGACCATAAACCGCTAGAAGTAATATTTGGTTCCACATCACGACCATGTGCGCGCATCGAAAGATGGTTGCTTCGCCTACAAGCCTACACATTTGTAGTTCGTTATCGCAAGGGTTCTGAAAATGTTGCAGACAGTCTTTCGCGGCTACCAGAGTTCGGAGAAGATCACGAGTTTGATGGTGACAACCAGTTCCTGGTGTTAGCCATTATGGAATCTGCGGCGATCGATATCAGTGAATTGGAGAAGGCTTCTAAAGACGATTTGGAACTTTTGGCTGTCCAGGATTATGTACGTTTTGGAAAATGGTCTGCCGAGGTTAAACCGTTCGAACCATTCCATTCGGAATTAGGGTTGACTGGCGATATTCTGGTTCGTGGAACCAAACTCGTGGTTCCCAGAGCATTGAGAAACAGAATGCTGATTTTGGCACATGAAGGTCACTCAGGAGAAACTGTCATGAAACGGAGATTAAGAGATCGTGTCTGGTGGCCCGGGATGGACCGTGAGATTTCGAAGTACGTAACGGCGTGTGAAGGCTGCAGATTGGTCGGTTTACCGAATCGTCCAGAACCAATGCAAAGAAGAGAGCTACCAACAAAGCCGTGGGTAGACGTAGCTCTTGATTTTATGGGACCACTTCCCACCGGAGAAAACCTCATGGTTATTGTCGACTATTTTAGCCGCTACAAGGAAGTCGAAATTTTGAAGCAGATAACGGCTGAAGAGACGACAACCAGGCTACATAAGATTTTCACACGTTTGGGATTTCCTGCCACAATCACTTTGGACAATGCACGGCAATTCGTTAGTGCAAAATTCGAGACCTACTGCAAGGACCATGGTATTCGTCAGAATTATTCCACCCCATACTGGCCTCAAGAAAATGGCTTAGTTGAGCGCCAGAATCGATCGCTACTCAAAAGACTTCAGATAAGCCATGCGCTAGGTCGGGACTGGAAAAATGACTTGATGGATTACCTTATGATGTATTATTCTACACCACACTCCATCACAGGAAAGACTCCTACTGAAATGATGTATGGTCATACAATACGCTCAAAGATTCCCTGTCTAGGAGATATTGAAACTACGCCTCGAGATGATGAAGTTAGTGAAAGGGACCGGGTTCTGAAGGAAAAAGGGAAGGAACGTGAGGATCAACGACGACTGGCAAGAGAATCAGGAATACAAGCAGGGGACACCGTTCTTTTGAAAAATTTGCTACCTGGTAATAAACTAACACCTACATTCAACCCAACGGAATACCTTGTCTTGAATAAGGAAGGATCGCGTGTTACGGTGAGAAACAAAGTTTCGGACAAAGTGTATCGACGTAACGTTGCTCATGTAAAACGAGTTGTTGGGGACCCCGACAAAGCAGAAAACAGCCAATCAGAGACTGAACAGCTTGAGCCAACAACTGATGAATCGTCTCCGTCAACATCGTTCAAGAATCTTGACCAACCGCAACATCTTGATCGTTCTAGGATGCGCCGGGAAGTAAAACTACCGGATCGGTTCAAGGATTTTGTGATCTCGGAATAAAGTAGCGATCTCATAGAGAAAACGAGATGTGGTGCCTTAGCACAGACAACACTCTTATGGATGCACCATAGTAGCGAGAAGAGGTCTAGACCACGATATTCTTATAGGTACACTGTGAGAGTAGAGAGATGTAAACAAGGAAGGTTAGATTTGGTAAATTGTTTTCTGTAATAAATCGACATTTAAAATACAAATAAATTAGTATTTAAGTAAGGTATCACAGATACGAATTGTAATCGGGTAGTTACCCATAGGGGCCTGTCCATAAACTACGTAGACTCTTAGAGGAGCGGGGTCGGGCGGTAGGTCTGGCCAAAGTCTACGCTCCATACAAATTCCAAAAATTTTGTTTGAGCAAAAGTCTACGGAGGAGGAGGGGGGTTTGAGATTGCCCAAAATGAGTCTACGTAGTTTATGGACATCGCCTAGGGTCTTCTCCGGCTTCCCAGCGGAGCCGATTGACAATAGGGTAAATCGGGGTAGTTTGGCCACCCTAAGCAAAAGTCGTTTTAACATGCAAAAAACAGCGATAAATCTCTCGTTTATCGTATGATCATAATGATTCTGATAATACTACGCAGGATACATGAAAATATCAAAGTCAAATCGTGTTTGACAAAAAAAGATTTTTGAAAAAAGTATGATTTTTGCGTCGATTTTAAACCGTCGGGGTAATTTGAGCACCCTATTTTCAATGAAGATTTTTTCGCCTAATGTAACACAAACTTATTATGCACCGATAGACATCTAAGGCCGTTACAAATATTTATTCCACTTTTTGTCCCACCACTCTTTGGCTGGTCGAGGGGGGGGGTATAAAAATAATAAAGCATTTATTCTGAAAAATATTAAAAACTCATCGGATTTGTTAAAGAATTTTCAGCAAGACCCGATATTTTGATAAATATTTTTCATCTGCCCCCTCAAAATGCGAAATCCAGCAAAAAATTTTTGAGGGGGGGGGGGGGGGGGCAGAAAGTCAAAGATAAATTTGTATCAGCCTAATGTATTTTAACAACAGGTGTCTTATGTCGTGTTTTTATTCAGCCCTCTTCGGGGTAATTAGGCCAACGTTTTTCAATTTTATTTTTCTAATTTACTGTGGGCTTTAACTAATTCGTTTTAATGTTTCAATTGCTTCCATATCAGACCAGTAGTAGAGCTGTAAGGTCGGTTTGTTAGAAATATTAGATTTTAGGTGATTTTTATGAGGTGCTCAATTGCCCCTTGGCCAAATTACCCCGACTAATTCCTACTAGATTACTGCAAAACATTTTTATTTACATTAGAAAACATTTCACGGTGTGTTTATAGAACAACTTTAAAACAAAAAAATAAGTAAGTCTGAAATTTTGCCCAGTGATACTTTGGGCCATTCCCTTCAATTTGCTGGGTCGGTTGAAAACATCCATCGGGGGGTCTAGAACAAAAGTTTTTTTTTGAAGGTTTTTCATGCAAAAACTGTTAAAAGTGCATATTGTAAATTATTGCATCTCCTACAAATAGTCACTACTTTTTTGTCTTTGAAGATAGAACCATACAATTTTTAGGCGTTTCGAAGTTGTACGCGTAGATGACTGTGTGAAAATTTCATTGAAATATGTTGAATGGTTTTCAAGTAATAGCAAAACTACCAAACGCATTCTAAAATACTAGGCTTAGTAGCAAACGATCAACAAAATATCTATATTTTTTATACAATAATACATGAAACATATTTTATTCTAAACACCTTGAGTTATTATGATGGCGGTACTGTGAAAACTTGTTATTCAAATGATGAACAGATACATAGTCAAATACATGAAAGGAAAACACACACTGTCATTATGTAGTTTTTTACTAAAGTATTAATTATTTATTTCAAGAACGTGGTTTTGCGTATACATGTTCACAAATACAAGTATGTCTCTATTACGAATCCTATAATAAACACAATTATCATGCTTGCTGAGCATGTCGGCCTTCCCTAAAGAAAATATTTGAATGTTATTTGGTAAGCCAAGAAAAGCACTCGAGGATTGGGAAACATCTCTGTTTCGAAGAAAAAGTATAGAAGCTAAATTATTTGGGGATTAATGTTTACAAGCTCAAAATTAAATAGTATTTCACCTTAGTCAATGAATAAAAACAAGTTAACTCTGTTAAGACCTCATAATAACATTGAAGTTGTGAGTATGAGTCCACATTAAACCAAGACAGGACACAATAACGAGAAGTGAAATCAAAACAGAATTCAGTTGGGCAATATTCGATCAAGGGCAACCTTACGGTACTAAACATAGTTTCCGAATTATTCCACGATATTTGACATAGCTGTTGGACCCAAACTTAGGTTTGTCTTTAAATTTAATAGCAATATGATGCTTATTACTTATGCCACCATTTATTAACAAATAACTGATAATAAGTTCTGAAAGAAGAGTTAAAAGCAGGGAGTACTTATTGAAAATGTTTCTACATTAGGCATGACAATTAGGCTGTTCAGCATAAAGCCAAGGAAAAACAATTTGATAACAATGGTTTAAATAGTCTTATCGATTTGCATATGATGTCTCAAAAATATTTTCTGTGGTTTCCTCCAAGCATGAGGATGAGTGATTGATCATTGTTAGGGCGTCGTTGACTAGTAGAATATTTTCAACATGAATCTATATCTTTCGAAAAAGTAACAAACAGTTTTTTTGTAATCCAAATTATTGCGCCACGCTCTCCTAAAGCCTTTTGCTTGCAATCTGATACTTAGATAAGACCTTAATCATTTAAAAAAAATGGAAAAAATGAACATGTATACGCAAAACCGCGTTCTTGAGATAAATAATTAATACTTTAGTCAAAAGCTACATAATGGCAATGTGTGTGTTTTCCTTTCATGTATTTGACTATGTTATTGTTCATTATTTGAAAAACAAGTTTTCACAGTACATACCGCCATCATAATGACTCAAGGTCCTTAGAATTAAAATTTGTTCATGTATTATTATATAAAAAATATAGATATTTTGTTGGACTTTTGCTACTAAGCTTAGTGTTTTAGAATGCGTTTGATAGTTTTGCTATTATTTGGAAATCATTCAACATATTTTAATGAAATTTTCACACAGTCACCTACGCATACTACTTCGAAACGCCTGATAATTTTATAATTCTATCCTCAAAGACAAAAAAGTTGTGAATATTTGTAGGAGATGCAATAATTTACAATATGCGCTTTTAACTGTTTTTGCATGAAAAACCTTCAAAAAAAAATTTCGAACGGTCGCGTTTTTTGACAGTGATTCTGCGTTCGCGTGTTTCCTCGCTGGAATCGGCTGATGAAATTGGCGGTGCTACGCCTTCCAGCAAAGGCGTACAGTTGTAGTTTTGGCCGTTTCGGAAGATTTGAGGTTGTGCGCTTGTGAAAATAACGTGAAATTTTGGAACAATCTAATCAAAGTTAATCTCGGTGGACTTTGGTCTTCAGCCATTTTTGGTGAAACTTTCGGGATATTGAGTGGCAGAAGCTTTTCAATTCGCGTCATACGGAAAAAATAGCAGTTGAGAGTATTGGTCGATCGATTTCATTTGCAAAGTATGTTTCCGTCTGCTAGGTTCAGTTCCTGCGGCTACAAGTGGCCATCGTGGCGCTGTTTAGTGTGTGTGCGGCGGAAGTAGACAAATAGTTTCGTTTGCTCGATACGTTCCGTTTGAATGCTGCACAGTAGAGTCGATATTTCCGCGGCGGTGTTCTCGTGCGTACTTGCGCAGTTGCAAACTTTAAATAATTCGGATGAGTGAATTGGATTCAGCTGACATGCAACAAATTTGGTGTAAATAACGGCATTTAGTTGGAAATCTTTAATTTCCTAAGGCGTAATATTGTCTCGACCCTCGGACACACGGAATTATTTATGCTGATCGAATGACGCTGAAATTGGGTGAGATCTTACCAATATATTTTGTATCTTCCGTATGTTTGTTATCACTTGCCAAGTCACCACTTCGCACACCCTTAATATATTTGCCTATACCTACATGTATTTATTTACTGATTTATTTATCATAACATTTTTGAGTTTTCGTATATACCGGGTAAGATAGTTAATGTAAAACTAATTTATATTTTTGAGTTGGGCCATCATTGAAGGGTCATGGGACCATAACTTTTTGGTTTATTTTCAGAGAGCGAGTAAAGGCGCTTTAGCCTAGGCAATAGGGCCAGGACACGGCGTAAATACCTGTGTTCCATCCCAGGAAGGACCAAGGACTAAGGACCAAGGGGTGACATTAACCTTCTTAGCATAGTCACCCCCACCGATTTTCACCGTATTTTGCTTTTCATAAACTGAGCGGTTGGTACGAGATGTCCCCACTCATTGTTTCTATTGTTGTATTAAAACGCTGCACAGTAGGCCTGGCCGCTTTAATGCTTGTAATGCATCTCCGATGTACTGCAATCATTAATAATGACAAGAAAAATGATGGAAGTAGTCAATTCTATCATTTTCCAGGATTCTTTCAATGAATGGCTGTGTATGTGTAGACTAGACTAGACTAGACTAGAAAAACCTTCAAAAAAAAATTTCGTTCTAGACCCCCCGATGGATGTTTTCAACCGACCCAGCAAATTGAAGGGAATGGCCCAAAGTATCACTGGGCAAAATTTCAGACTTACTTATTTTTTTATTATAAAGTTGTTCTACACAACACACCGTGATTTGCTAAAGAAAATCATTATAATTTATTCGATTTGAGTTATTTCCCTATAGTGGGGCAAGATGAGCACCCCTGATGGGAATACAGAAAACATTTAGAAATTATTGTAATCCACCCAATAATGCTAAGACAGGTTTCCGCATCCTTTGCAACTTTTCGGTTGCGTAAATTTATAAAAATAAGCCACTCCTAATAGTCGTTTATAGTTTTTCGAGTAATTTTGTATAACGTGGTGCTCGTCTTGCCCCGCAGTATGCTAGAGCTGGCCATAAAATATCTTTTTGGTTTAGTCAAAAACATCTTTATTGTGAATTTTGAATCCTGGCATGTTAATGGATGATAGAAAACATTATATAGAAAAGAACTACTGAGAGGTACTTCGAAAAATTGCGTTCACTTTCAATAAACTAAGGGTGCTCATCTTACCCCATCCTACCCCAAAAGAGTCACAGTGATTGGTAGGCATGTTGGTTCACATCAAGTAGCACGTTGGCCAGATGAACATCACGGATGTGTTGATCGCATTGTTTTAAGCATTCCAGAAGAAAAGAAGTCAACTTGATAGATCTGAAACTCTGCTTCTTCATACGACGCACGGCCCACTTTCGGAATAAACTTAACAGTTTCATTCATACCGCATTCCCCTAATAAGAACTTATATCTTTGTATAGTATGTACTTTTCTTATGCTTAATTCAATTCCAATTTATAGCTTGGTCTGGAGGAAGAAGACGTGTGGCGCTGTGTCCTATCATGGGCCAAAAATCAAGCCGGAGTGACCCAACCTACGGCTCACTGGACCGAAGAGGAACGTCAACGTGTCTGCCAACAGTTAGCCCCAGTTATTTCCCACGTCCGCCTTTTCCTAATCGACAGTCAGGTGTTTGCCGAAGAGGTTGAACCCACCGGCGCCGTACCGATCGAACTCTCTCTGGAACGATATCGCCGTGCTGCTCTGCATTCCAACAAACTTCCTCCATCGGCAGTGCCTATCCCGGCGGGGCCATTGGCCGAGAATGACAAACGTCTGCAGCCGAGGTTGATGTTGAACTTGTTCCACGGATCGACGATTCTCAAAAACGACAAAATTCACATGCAAGGAACACTCAACGGATTCTACGGAGCTGCGAAACAAACTTGGCGCTTGGTTTATCGTGCTTCGACCAATGGGTTCTCTGCTGCATCGTTTCACCGGCACTGCGATGGAGTCGCGCCGTTGTTCATCATCGCTATGGTAAGCATCAGTACCTAGATATGTTTTTTGGTTCAATGGATAATTTTCTTATTTCCGGTTTGTTTCGATTCACGGACTGCTATCAAGTCACTTTTTAGTTACTAGTTACATGATCTTCACTTAACTTTAGAAAAGAGGGCTCTCGCCCTTCGTGAGGACAGGCAGGAAGGATTCTCGTGACTCATCGGTTGACAGAAGACCTTTGAGTTTCAACCAAATTTCAATAACAATTTAAATATTCGTCCAAATTTATATAATTCTATGTATGCGTATTCATAGGGAACTCAAGGAGCCATCAGCGGAGGTTTCACGGATGTGGCATTTGCCAAAACGAATCGCAAAGGTGGTTACATTCACTCCGAGAAGGCGTTTTTGTTTGCCTTGAACTACAACAACGATCCACCGATGAAGTTCGACATCGTTAAGAAACCCTACGCCATCTGCTACCATCCGGAGTAAGTTTATCTTTCGCATGTTACCTTTTTTTTTTACTAATGACAGTCTTAATTTACAGCTGTGGACCAATTTTCGGTGCGGGAGCTGATCTGCTGATCTCGAACAATTGCAACGTGAACATGGAGTCGTATTCTAACTTTCCTCACTCGTACGATGGACCGAATGCCGTCTTCGGAAACCTGTTCGGTGAGTACAATTTTTCGATTGCCGACTACGAGGTGTTTACATTGGCACCCTCGGCAGCACCGTCCGGGATGAAAATGAAACATGATCGATATCCTTGAAATGACGATGACTGATTGCAATGCTGTTACAGGTAAGTTAATTAGTTTTGTCTAAGAAGTGTAGTTAAATAATACGCTTGATGGAATTTCAGAATAGCATTTTTATAGGGTTTAAGTACTCATAATGGCAATAGAATAATTTGCTCAAACTTATAACGTAATAACGCTGTACAGTTACTTGGAAAGAACTACATCCCTTACCATTTTCGAAAAGCATGATGGTCTGTTTTTTGCAAGCAAGAGGTTGTTCCTCAGGTAATGTGGGTTTCGAAGTTACCTTACGCGGTACGTCCGTTAGGGATGACTTCGAGAAGCGGGGGACCATACATGAGTACTCTCTATTGGTAAGCCTTCCATCAGCTACCGCCCTGACTTGTCCTTTCGCCCCTGAAAGCTAAAATCCTGGCTAGACTACCCGTTGAACTCAAGCTTCCGAATGGTATCAGGTATCAGGTATCAGAAGGCCGGCTCCAGAGGCACGTTATCCTCCATTTGGGACATTTGTGCCATCGCCATTGGTCGGCCCGCCATTTTCTATGTAGTTCAAGTACGATACGGCAGACTGTGGAAGTAATGTCCTCTCTCGTACACGGCCTTTCAACATTGTTGTCCGGAGTGATACTGATATCCCTACTGCACGAGACTTGACCTTTGCTCCAAGAAGCGTGGGTATTCAAAGAGCACACGCTCATGACTTGGTATTTTTTTCACACATTGACATAAAAATTCGTAATTTTCATTATTGTTTTTGGGAGTACATTGAAAATCATGACTATTCATAACGTTAATTAAAAAATGATGTAAAGTCAAATGGGACTGTTATGCGAGTGGGGACAGCGTAGGCCCTATAAAGGCTCTCATAGAACTCATCCTTCATGTCATCCGGTTTATCGTTCATATGGCGCATAGATGCTGATCAGGAAGTAGTTGAAGAATTACCCCTCATTCTCAACACATAGGGTATGTGTGCCATCAGTAATCTCACGCTCCCATATTCATCCTATCCGAAAACAAGCGATTACGGCACCGATTGATTCCGTTCTTTTTGTTTACATGGGTGCTCAGTGGATAGCTGCCACATTATCATCGACATTCTGCAGGTCACGAGTCCTGCAGGAGCCCAACACGTGCGGGTTCATTCAAAGTTCACACGTTCCTAGATCCGACTTTCCAATCGTTAATTCGTTGCTGGGCCTGTTGCCGTTGAATCAATCCGTTTACCCTACAATTTCTTTTTTTGATGCTTGAAGATTTTCAGCAGGCTGCCTACATCGCGTTGAAGAAGCTGCCTCTTTACAGCTGACGCGATACAGCATTTCATACATACCGCTGGATGCCAGAATAGACGCTGTTTAAGTTGCATTTCCTTGGTGAACAGACGCTCGGGTCGTACCTGCTCAATCTAGCTCAGGGGCTCCCAACCTTTTTGAGGTGGAGACACCCTTTAAGATTTTTGAAAACTTCTGCGACCCAATGAATTTATTTGGGTACAGTGGCGTATCCAGAAATTTACTGTGGGAGGATTATTATTATTAGCTCTTTATTATGGGGAAATTCAGTCCGAGGCTGGTTCATCCCCGATAGATTATGGGAGGAATTTACGACGATCAATGATACTTTTTCTATTGGACACACACATTTCGTAAAGAATTACCGTAAAATGGGGCGAATAGAAACAGGTTTCAACATATAAGAAGATGTATACAAAAAAATACTTGACCTAAAGCTAATTTTATCGCCCATAAGTATGGGTCCCACCCTCCTCTATACCTACTATTGAGGGTTATTGGGAATCATTACTTAATCTATTTTTTCTTGAATAAAAGGATCAATGTTTCTATTCGCCCCGTGATGGGGTGAATAGAAACAGTCATCGAAAAAAAAGACTATTTATTACAATTCCATAAACATAGTAATCAGTGAAATAAAAACAGGAAAATCAGTCATTTTTATTATTTGCAAAGTCAACAACGGTCATAACAGATAAAAACGTTTCAAATGTTCACTTTTTTCTAATAAGAAAACTGCAAAAAAGGATAACTTCTGTCATTCTCAGCATTTGATAGCATCGGCGTTGTATCCAAGATTTCTGCCTGCTCCGAATCTTCAGAGGTGATGTTTGAGCTTTCCACTTGTAGTGGCTAGCCCACTCGGTAAAACCGCCGAACCCTCTGAGAGGGGTTCTCTTGTCTGAGTTGGGAAGTGGAAATAAAGATCAGTTCTAATCTGACTATGAACGTACTCGGTCGTTCGTTATTTGTATTTGAGGAATGTCTCCTTTTTATTTTACATTACCGGCCATAACAGTTGTCGACGAGGAGAAATGTTATAACTTGCTATGCGTTTCACGACCGTAGGTCAAATTATTACCTTTTGGCGTGATTTTTGGGCAAGTTTTTTGTTGCGATGAGCGTGCTAGTAATCTTTGTTAACGTTTTGTTTGCTGGTGTTTGTGTATGAAAATTGTGTGCGTGATTTTTATGTTATTTTGTGGATACCGCACTTGTAAATCCAGCATTTTTTTAACGACCGCCGGTAATTGAGTTTTTTTTACGTTTATTTACAGTGATTTTTTTATTCGTGCGTGTAATTTTTAAATTCGTATTTTTCACGACCCCTTGTATTTGTGTACTTTTGGCGTGATTTTTGTTTTTTTTTTTTGTTAACAGTGTTTCCTTTGGACGTTTCAATATTTTATGTCAAATGTTTCAGTACTAATTGGTCCATAAAAATGCTGGTACTCAAGTTCTTCTTTTATTTTTGTGGTGTAGCAAGGCGTTCAACAGCCCAGTTTTTACTTCATTTTTTACGCTCACCATTTTATTTTTTTTTTATGAAAAAGAAGCGCATTTTATTCTTACTTTTGTTTTCAATAGTGAATGGTAGTTTTTGTTGTCTTCAGTTTGTTATCTTCCAATTTAAGTCATAAAAGATGGAAATTTTTGAAGACCATTTTTGTTTTATCTCCAACACAAATCGAAAATGCCGATTGTTTCTCCATTTGATGATCAACTGTGGCCCTGGAGTGGTAAAATCGGTACTTGAGTATGCGTGCGTCATTTTGGCATGTGATGACATTTTGCTAAATGAAAGGAAAGAGCTGAATGAGCTTAAAAGTAAATTTTGTATGTTACGCAATATTTTGACCAGCAATACGTTTTTGTTGTTTTTTGCGCTTTTGTGGTTGCGTTTAGTTTTTGCCACAGAAAACAGTGGATGTCACGGAGGGAAGCGAATGGTTACAATTTCCCTCAAAGCATCGGGTCCGACGATGAAGAGCTGAAAAAGTTGGTAATTTGGATACTTCGTCAACAAGAAGAAAAGTCTCACTATGGACGACAAGAGCAAGAACCACAGTCGAAGCCGGGACTATCGTTGCAGGACGGATGAAGATAAAGCAGGATTTAGACAGAACGCAGAGACGGGAAAAGCTGGAAGATGAAATTCTGCGAACGGCAGTCGATTGCGGACCAGTGATGACGGAATTACGGAGATGAAGCAGGACAATGAAGCAAACCGGTCCTTCGGTGATTTGGTGTAGGCTTCGTTGGCGGTTCCTGTTCTACTTGGACACAGATTTACATGTCATGCCGGGTTTCGAGTATTATATTAATGTCTTCCAAGAGTCTAGTGATTAAGAAGTCAGCTTCATGATTCTAATTATGACCAGTATTAAGTAGACGTTAGTATTGTATTATGCGAGGTGTTCTGTAACCGTTTAATGCTTGAAGATAGTTTAGCTTTGAAATATGTTGATTGCAATTTGTAAAATGTTAGTTCTTTCTTAAGTTTTCAAAACTGTGAACATTGTATATTTTGTCCAAGTTAACGTAGAATTAACACAAATAATTGTTTATAATTGAATCTAAAGGGGAAAGAACTGTAGTGGCTAGCCCACTCGGTAAAACCGCCGAACCCTCTGAGAGGGGTTCTCTTGTCTGAGTTGGGAAGTGGAAATAAAGATCAGTTCTAATCTGACTATGAACGTACTCGGTCGTTCGTTATTTGTATTTGAGGAATGTCTCCTTTTTATTTTACATTACCGGCCATAACACCACTTACGCTTTGTCCTGGCAGTAGGTACTCGGATTTTTGAGCGTTTTTCTCTGGTGGTCGATGATTGTGTTGGTCCATATAGAGAATCACGTAACAAGGAAATCAAACTTTCATCCAGCTTTTCGGCATCTTGTGGACTTTTATTTACGGGTAACATGCGGAGAACGGGCATCTTATTCACAGGCACAATTCCACACTTTTTAAATCCAGCTCGAACATTCTTCGATCCTTAAGCTTTGATGTTTTTCATCAGTTGTTTCAACAATCTTGATTTCGATCGATTGTATCTGGCATGCTGTGGTCCACCTTGAGTCCAGGACGAATACAGATGAACAGCTTTGTATACTACGTAGGGGGGCAAAACGGTTCCATCTCCTGCAGCGCTAAACATCACCGATACAGACGCTTTTGTACTGTTCATCACCCGTTCCGAATATTTGCATCCATGTCTTGTTATGACCTTTTTCTTCCCCGGATCATCGTTTAAGTTGGTTTCATCGTAGTTCACGATATTAGAAGCAGGAACATCACGAAGCTCTTCATACAGCCTGTCGAAGTAATCGTTTATAATTTTGCGTGACACTGCTGCCCGATTTCTCTTGATGTTCTGGCACATCCTGTAGGACAGATCCTTCTTGTGCCTTTTCAGGAATGAATAGGGTGACCATATGGTATCCTAAAGGAGGACATGTCCTCCTTTTTGATCAACAATGGAATGTCCTCCTTTTCCATGAAAATGTCCTCCTTTTCAAACTTATAACTTATTTAACCCTCCTTGTTCATTAGAGTCATTTTGACGCAAACTGCACACTACGTCAGCGAGTTTTTCCGAACGTGATGCATTAGGATGGTCAAATTGTAAAAACAGCTGTTAAATATTTTTGTTCATCTATTACATATTATTAAAATGTTATTGTTAAGCTATGTTAGGTATCTGAACCGTTTTCAATGGGTAGCTAGAAGTTATGTTTTCAAAGTTAGGTTTTCGAATGTACGTATCACGTGAAATCGAACGCTCAAACCATATTTTCAAAGGTGCAGATTCCATCCCGAATATCCCCATATGTTTCATGTACAACAAAAAGGTTCTGCAACATTGCCACAAGAGAGCTTTACCAATCCAATCCACCTGAAAAATATAGTGAAACTTCAAACATAATGTTTCCATCGAACAAGCTGTATTGATACTGTACTGAAAAGTATTCGTTCTACAGTTTTTAGCTGTAATAAATACTTTTCTACAACAACTACAAAACGCATCATGACAAACTTTCTGTATTTATTGGTGAGAACTCTTATTCGATTAGTTCAAGTTAAATCTCTAGAAGTTGGAATAGAATAGCAGTAATAGTAGCCGAGTATTCAAGCTTCCTGGTTATTCAGTTCAACTGTTATACAGCAGAGAGCAAAAGTGATTAAAACATTGATAGTTCTCCCAGCCAAAAGATTACATTTTTATGAGAACTACACAATTTCAGTCAAATAAACAACTTGTTACAATTTCCATGGTTAGAATAATAGCAGATTTCAAATACATCTTTTGTAGAGTTTAAAAAAAAATATCTGGAAGCCCCAGGGGAAGCCCTTCAAGAATGCAATTGAAGCATTTGCAGATACAATTAGTTGGGTTTAACAGCATTTGTTTAATGTGTTATTAATCTAATTTGTTAACTTGGATTATTTTTTATTTTTTGTATTTTAGTGCTATTTTAAAAAGTGTCCTCCTTTTCATACAAATGTCCTCCTTTTTTAACCGTATTTGGTCAAAATGTCCTCCTTCACTTAATTTTCATATGGTCACCCTAGGAATGAATAAACAAAATCCGGGCCTGGAAGGTTATCCTGAAATGTTGACGCTTTCTTTCCCGTTCTATCTAAATACTCTTTCACAATAAGACGCAATATCCAAGTGTCAACGGGAAACCCCCACTCGGAACATAGCTTGAGCCTTCGAACCAACAAGTTTTCGTCATTTTTTGGATAGAACCGTTTGTCCGCCCTGAGGTTTAATGAGATTTCCTTTCTTAGCGTGTCGATAAATCACAGAAAAACTGATGTCATATTTCAAGGCTGCTTCGCAAAATGCTAACTTCTTGGCGGAAATATCCTCGATGGCCTGCTTTAATTTTTGCGGATCTGTTTTTTATACGATTTCAATCCTTTCGGTTTGTAGCTCCTCACCATCGTTTCTCTGAAAGCATAGAATACGAAAATGGTTTCAGTGGTGCATTTTCACTTCATTTTTAACACAACATCTGCAATCCATTTCTGTTTCTATTCGCCCTATAAAAGTGTGATTAGGAGCCAAATTTCGAAATTCGAGTAAAAACATAATAATTACCTCGAAATAATCTAAAAACCCACTGTAAAAAATCAAAACACAAAATAATCTATTGATAGGGCCACACAGACTTGTTAACAACTAAAAGAAATGTGCCAAATTAAGCGAAGTTTTCGACGGCAACAAAAACCTCGTGTTTACAAAGTAACAAATCAGAAATTTTCAGACAAGTAACAGCAGTGTTGCCAATCCAACAATCGTATCGTTGAACTCTGTCAGTATCTGGGTAATATAAAAAAATTCTGGATGCTTTCTGAGCGTACTTATTGTAAACTTCCAAGATTTACATAACTACAAAGTTTTGTTTCTATTTACCCCACTGTTTCTATTCGCCCCGTTTTACGGTATGCCATGTACACTGTACAGGGGATACTCAAAATAACTGGGACAGGTAAAATTTTCACTTTTCAAACAATGTTCAACTCGCTGTAATTTTTCGAAAAGGGCATCAAATATTCTCAAATTTTTACTGTAAGTTCATCAACAAGTTGTGTATTAGTGGTCCAAATTTGGGCCATTCTACACGAAGTTATAAAAGGTATAATTATCCGATAGCCAACTTTGAGCTGTTATATCTCCGGATTCAATGAAGCGAATGCAATGAAATTTTGATCATTTATGACTAATATAATGAAGTCTGAAAAACAGTTGACTTAGTTTGAAAATTTTAATAAGAAAAAAAGTTATAGTGATTTCATTTATTCTATGATTTTTTAGTAAATTTATCTATTTTTCATATGCATCCCATTACTTTTTCAATCTAATGCCGGCTATTTGGTAGCTTTCCTGTGAAACATAAATATATTCAAGTCAATTAGAGGGAATTTGAATGAACTATAATTACTATCTCGAATTTTGAAACAATGATGAAGTTTTGGATAAATTGATGTTATATAGGGTGTCCCAGAAAGTATGGGCACAACTTCCTTTAGCGAAAATACAATCATTTTCTTAACAAACGACCATTTTTATATTTTTGTATTTTTATTCTAAGTATTTTCATTGATACCTGTAAAGAGTTCATACATTAAAAAAGGTTTTTGTTTCCAGAATGTTTAAAATGAAAAAGGAATTCTTAAAACTTCTGCACAAATTGCTTTTTACGGTTTTGCAAAATCCACAAATTCCAAACATATTTTACGGTTTTTTTTTGCATGATATATTCGAAAACATGTTTCCTCAGATGGCTGATTTGAATTTTTCATAAAAATATGTTTTGCCTGTGCGTACGGGTATTTTAAAATTTTGAGAAAACTGGAAAATTCGCCTTTTTTGTTTTTGGATAAGACATGCCCACAGACATTCGAATTTTAAAACATGTTTTAGCGAGAATAAAAATAATTTATACTAAACTTTATAAAGCTAGAGCATTTATTTTACTTATAGTAAAGTTGAATTGTAAATTTCTGCAATCTTTAATAAATATTCAGAAGCTTGTTTGCAACTATTAGAAAAACGGGTTTTCATAAATATCGATTTTGGTGTTTAAATTTATTTTTCATGTTCAAAAATATATGTTTTCAATTCAAACTAAGGGTGGTATAATAGATACGCCTGTAGAAATACACGAATATATTTTTTGAAATTTTTATCGAGCCTTATTTCATGCGTAGAAAACAATTTGTTAAGCGATGTTATTGAAAAATATAGCAATTTGTGCAGAAGCGCACAATGCTCCACGACATCCAAACTAAATGTATAAAGCAAATTTTGATGATTAGCATTTGATGTTAATATATTAAGGCGGGATATGTGTGAAAATAAAATTTGTTGATGCATCCATTCCCAAATGACAGAGCTGCAAAGTTGTGCCCATACTTTCTGGGACACCCTATATTAGAAAAACAATCTAATCGTTATATTTTTCTTTTGTATAAAGAATTTTAAGTTAAGTCAAAACTTTTTAAAAGCTTATTATATAAGTCATAAATGATCAAAATTTCATTGCATTCGGTTCATTGAATCCGGAGATATAACAGCTCAAAGATAGCTATCGTATAATTATACCTTTTTCTAGAACCTTTATAACTTCGTGTAGAATAGCCGAATTTTGACTACTGATTGAACTAGTTGATGAACTTACAGTAAAAATTTAACCTTCCGTAACTCGCACGATTGACTACCTGCGTCAGCACCACGCTAATGCTGAGTACAAAAAGCGAGATTTTTTCAACGTGTTGTACAAAATACAACAGCGCGATCGCTCGAGGGTTAAGAATATTTGATGCCCTTTTCGATAAGTTACAGCGAGTTGAACATTTTTTTGAAAAGTGGAAATTTTACCTGTCCCAGTTATTTTGAGTATCCCCTGTACATTCAATTTGAGTGAGCTTAGAAATAGCGGCGCAGCCGAAAAAAAATTTTTTTCTGAAAGCGACTTATACTGAAAATTTGATCATCAAATTATGGCTCTTGGAGGTGGCGGTTGGAGGGGTTACAAAATGGCAGCGAGTATGGCCGCCACTCTCTCCCTTATACCTCCCTCCCCTCACCATAGTCATCGAGAAGCGCGGAAGTTAGCGAACAATTTCTCAAAATTATACTTGCTTACCTTCTCAAATTGCACTCAGGTTGCTACTTGTGGTAGACAACTATATTTTTCATCCGTCAGGAAGTACTGCTTTGCAATTTTCACAATATTTTCACAATTTCGTGCCAAAATGTAGCACACACTGCACTTTTTTTTTCTTCGACAAGCGCGTCACCCTTATTTTCAAATCACTTTTTAACAGTCTTCTACACAACACAGCACTGTAATAAGTTGATCGATTACGTGAAATTGTCCGCAATTTCGCCTGACCTACCGTTTATCGTGAAAAACTTACGCGTTTTCCACTTTTGTGGCCGAAAACCCGGATCAATTTACATCGCGGTTCGCTAAAACGGAAAAGCGTACCGTTAAACCGAGTGGTATTGTTCAACGTACGGTGAAATTGATTAAACCGCAGTTCATGTTTATCACGAAACAAGGCTGTTATTTTGTTAATCTTTTTAACTATTTTAAATATCATACTGCCAATGTGATTTCAATAGATAACAGAACAATCGTTTTCTGTTTATGAGTTGAAATTACATCAATTAATGTCACCCCATAACACGGTAGTTTTCTATGGTCAGAGAGAAAAAGTACGAGAGAAGAGAGGAGAAAGTTGTCAACAAAAACGTAAATAAAGTGGTGCGCAATGGGATAATTGGTGAAAATATTGGGCAAAGTAGGGATTTGAATAAATTTAAAAATATTTTATAAGAACAAATTGTGTTGGTGGGCATATGCAATAAATCATATGTGTGCCAAAATTCAAAGATACAACTGCTATTTTAATGCAGCTCATTTTGGAACGTTTTTGTTAGTTTATTTGACCAAGTCACACTACACTGTGCGCCGTCTGATTTGTTTGTTTTGAGTGGGTGGTTGAGAGGGTTCTTAGAGCGGGAGCCAAGCTTATTATTATGATCTCGAGCAACCTTCACCTTAAATAATATTTATACGGCATCCCCAAATGAATCGATTAAATATAATTAGGTTATGTATACCGTGACGCAATACACCGTGTCCAATAAGTTCTCATACAAAATCAATTTGATTTAATTTTACATTTGTAATTAGGATTTTCAAGTAAATTTATTTTTCGAAAGGCCATCTAAATCTGATCAAATACAGCATATGTTTTGGAATTAACTATCCTTTACCCTTCTCTGCTGATCGCTTATGTATCGTAAATCCATTTCAGCTGGCACGCACGTCATTTCATGGATATTTCATCTCATTTCAACGAGTAATGGTTTTAAGTTGAAACTAATTAGGTTCCTGTTGTCACCATTGCTAGTAGCAACTATGCCCAGAAAAGAAAACAATATGAGACTATGTATTGGTGAAATACGAAGCCTTTTTATTTTGTGCAAAATAAAACGTAAATAAAACAAAAATGACCATTTACCTGTTTTAATGAGATTTATTGTATTAAAGAAGCATGACTGCATCTTATCTTGTTGATTCATACCACTTTCACTTCTAAAACATGCGTGTATCCCTGCTGTGGTAAATTTTGTCAAAATTTTACGTTTTATGATGTTAATCTTATATTATGATCGTTATATTTTCAAGGAAATCATCCCAAGTAGAGCTTACTAGCAAATTTGTCGTATGCCGCATTGAAGTCGATGAACAGGTGATACGTTGGAACCTGATATTCACAATCCGGAGGATTCACCGTGCGGCGATGATCTGGTTCGTTCATAAGAGAAAATCGAAATTTCTTTCAACATTTTTGAGCCAATCTTGATGAGTTCAAACTCCGATACCATCCTTATCAGCTGCTCACACAGCAAGCTGGTGGATGTCATCCGTAACTTCCCTCAGAGTTATGAGTTGGATCATTTCCGTCCTATGCTGCACTGGCGTAGTCCCTTCCTCCGTTACCGTGGTTTCCCGTGCCTGCGTTCTCTACGCCATTCAGGTGCTCATCGAAGTGCTAACCTCTCGATCATCTTACGTTCCTCCGTCAAGAGGTTCCCGTTTTTATTCCTGCATATTTCGGTTCGCGGCACGAATCCGTTGCGGGATGCGTTAAGCTTTTGGCAGGACTTCCGTGTTTCTTGAAAACGGCACCGCAGTTCCATTTCTTCGCACTATGCTTTTTCCAGGTGGCGCTTCTTCTCCAAAAAGAGGTGGATCTTCTGTTTCCGCTTCTGCTTGTAACGTTCCACGTTCTGCCGGGTTCCTTGCTGCAGCATTACCGCTCTCGCTGCGTTCTTTTCCTCCAAAACCGTTCTGCACTCTTCGTCGAACCATTCGTTCCGTCGATTTCGTTCCACGTACCCAATGGTGCTCTCGGCTGCGCCGTTGATGGCTGCTTTCACTGTACTCCAGCAGTCCTCTAAAGGGGCGTCATCAAGCTCGCCCTCGTCTGGCAATGCGGCCCCGAGATTCTGCGCGTATGCTGAGGTGACATCCGGTTGTTTCAGTCGCTCTAGGTTGTACTGTGGCGGTCGCCGGTACCGTACATTGTTGATGACGGAGAGTTTTGGGCGCAGTTTGACCATCACCAGATAGTGGTCGGAGTCGATGTTGGCGCCACGATAGGTCCTGACGTAGATAATGTCGGAGAAGGGCCGTCCGTTAATCAGAACGTGGTCGAGTTGAGATTCCGTCTGCTGTGGTGATCTCCAGGTGTAACGATAAGGGAGGCTTTGTTGGAAAAAGGTGCTACGTATGGCCATATTTTTGAAGGCGGCGAAATAAATGAGTCGTAGGCCGTTTTCGTGCGTCTGCTGGTGGGCGCTGAACTTACTAATCGTCGGTCTGAATTCCTCCTTCTGGCCTACCTGAGCGTCCTATGATGATCTTGACGTCGTGGCTTGGGCAGCGATCGTATTCGCGTTCGAGCTGCGCATAATATGCGTCCTTGTCATCATCAGTGCTTCCGGAGTGTGGGCTATGCTGAAGTTGAAGAATTGGCCCTTGATTCTCAATCTGCACATTCTTTCGTCGATCGGCCACCAACCGATCATGCGCCTTGATACCCATCACGATGAAAGCTGTTCCCAGCTCGCGAGTGTTGCCACAGCTCTGGTAGATTACCTCTAAACGCTCGAACCATGGATCCTGTCCAACACACCTCCTGCAGCGCTACGATGCCGAACCCGTGGTCCTTCAGTAGATCGGCGAGTATGCGGGAGATCGGCAGTTCAACGTACCGAGTTTCCAATCGCAAGTCCTTTTTGTTTGCTGGGAACGTTGCCGTTGGTCTCGGTTGGTTTCTTACGGCTAGCTCGTAGGGCCTGACACCAATTCCCTACTTTCCGGAGGACCATAGTGCAAAGTTGAGCTTAGAGTCCTTCCCTGGCACTCGGATGTTGATCAGCCGCCCCTGACATGGGGATCAGACGCTGTTGTGAGCCGCTCCTCCTGGAGAACAGACGCTCAGGTTTTCAACCTACCTCCCCCCCTTCCTTTTAGCCTACGACCAAAGTTCCCTCCGGGGTTGGTTGCCCGATCCTCCCTGAGGTTGCTCATAGTTTCCGGCCGGTACCACGAGGAGGTAGGGATAGGAGTTGCTGGGTAGAGGCTAGTGCGGATCACAATGGGATCTGAATTGTGCAGCATACCCAGCCTTTACCGTGCCAACCACGATCTTCCATAAGGTTCGCTTTTTCCGGCCGGCACCACGAGGAGGTAGAGATAGGAGTTGCTGGAAAAAACCTAGTGATCTCAATGAGATCTGACGGAACATTTACAGTATGCGGCAGGAAAAAATGCGAAAGTGTTTTTCAACTTCAAACCTCATTTTCGTCCATTTGACATTAATCAATCTATGTTTCAACGTTCCATGATCTATAATAGGCTAGTTTTCTGAAAAGTTAATTAAAAAATTTCCCATTTTGGTCACTAACCTTTACAGGGCGGCGCCTGAAGATGAAGACAACCAGAATTTTCAAACCGCAGAAAATCACACAGGTCGCTAAATTTCGCATCTGATAAAACAAAATTTTTGGTTTTCTCTACAATATCATCAAATATATGTACTTATTTCATCTGGTATGTGAAACTACATGGCTCTGGATCAGTGTGGTCTGGTTGTTCATCGAATTTGAGCTAATTTTGTTACTGTTATAGTCATTTTGTTTAATGACCATTGGGCGCGCAGTTTATTGATATCCGCTTATTAGGCCTACATTATCACATGTTAAACATCAAATATGTTCATTTTTATTTTTCAGTGCTAGAATATAGACATTGACTGATACACTGTCATGAAAAAATAGTCACATATATCCCATATTTAGCGTGTAATAGTGCCTTGAACTTTCCGCATTTTTTCCTGCCGCACCCTGTATAAATGTTGAACATTACACTTTGCAATAAATCAACGTCTGGTGAAATATTTCAGAAGGGCTCTGTATTTGGAGGTTTCAACGCTATTTAGCATCCGACTAATAGTAACCTTTCGAATAAAAAAAAATCGGTGGTTGTGTAAAGGGTGAGTCGATAATTATTGTGCCACTTTAAAACTAAGATAATTTTTTTCCTACTTCACCGAAATCAACCAAATTTCGCACAGTTTCTCCTTATAGTCTATTTTTCACATCAATGTAATTGGGCAGTTGTAAGTGAGATTCCAGTGGGTCTCCAGTTAGCTTAGTGGTTAAGGTTATGGATCGCCAATCCGGAGACGGTGGGTTCGATTCCCGTTCCGGTCGGGAAATTTTTCTCGACTCCCTGGGCATAGTGTATCTTTGTACTTGCCTCACAATATACAAATTCATGCAATGGCAGGCAAAGAAAGCCTTTCAATTAATAACTGTGGAAGTGCTCTAAGAACACTAAGTTGAAGAGAGGCAGGCCAAGTTCCAGTGAGAACATCGAGCCATAAAGAAGAAGAAGAAGAAGAAGTGAGATTCCTGTCGAATTTATTAGTCGGAATAAATGTAGTTAACAGTTCGCAAAAAGATGTTGTACAATCACATGCTAAAATCTAAAATCATGGAATCGCGCCTTGGAAAAATTAATGATTATACATTATCAGATCATCTCAATGTTCGTCAATAGGTTTCAGGAATGGTTGTCATTGAAACATAAACCCGGAGCTGGGTGAAAACTAGGCACGATGCGCGTAAACAAACCAGAGAGCGCTAATTATTTGTTTCAAGCAGGATGCGAACATGCCCACTTGGAAGGCGTCAATCGAAAATGTCGTAAATTTTACCAAAACGCATCCTAAATTTGAACGGATACCAAAAAATTGTAATAAATATGTGTACCAAACTACTGTTAAAATTTGGTTTCATTTCGATAGCTGTAGACAATCTGCGAATTAGTTGAAGGTAGGGTGGCACAATAAATAACAACTCACCCTTTACGTGTTAAATCTATGGAAAACGTTTGAAAACGCCAAAGTTTCATAAGAATAGATTTTTACCAATCAAAATGAAACCACCTCATATAAATTTTCATCGACACCGGCGACAGGAATGAACTTTGGCAAACGACTTTGTAGATGATCATTGTATTTTGAAGCCGTGAGAAATCTATGGGAACGAGATGACTTCAATCCGATATAGCTGGCGACGACGATGTCGTCTGAGATTTAACACCTTCGGATCCAACACACAGTAGCGACCTCATCGATATAGGTGGTACAATAAAAAGCATTCCTTCAACATTTTAATACTTTTGATCCGTATTGATCGATGCCATAGTTAGCGTTGCGGGCCTCGTTCGACCCCCAGATCCAATCTGATTTTAATTACAAATTTTTACGACTACCGTCATCGTCATCATCGCCATCACCGCAATCGTTTTGGTGGCTGGCGGGTCACGCGAGTTGTTGAATGTTGATGCACAACATTTCAGAACACTATCCCGGTGCTCAAAAGCCAACCGCCAATAAATCTTGCTTTTATGGTGTAATCTTCTCAAATCGATCGCTCTTGAATGGAAAATGATGGTCTTTAATTTCTCTTAATTCATTCGAAATATTTTCTTTTTCGGTTAGTGTGGACATAAAGCTCTCCTCTGGGCTTTGAATAACAAACTTGCACGACTCGCTCTGGTTCGTTGCGAGAAAGGAAAAGGTTCAAATCTTATGATTTATCACCTGATCTGCAGTTTTATTCTATCGAGGTTCGGAGGGCGAAAACTTTTTCTCCGAAGTACCGTGAACGGGATTGGATCTGAGCGTTTTTGATAAGAGATTAAACTATCTGATCAAGCGCCAAACTTGCCCCAAACGACGGTACATGCTAAAAAGTTCCATTTATTTATGCTGATTTTGAAAAAGATTACTTTTCTCATTCGATGGTCGTTAAAAGTTAACAGAAGTTTTGATTTTAGGTGCAACAAGGTTCTGGATTAAATAACGTTAGACGTTCTTTGTAGTGAGTTTTAGGCTGTTTTGAAATCCATTTTACGGCAACAGGTTGGACGTCATTTAGAAGGATGATTTATTACTGATGAAGTTGTGAACCAACACTTATATTGGTTATTTTGTGTTAGAAGGGATCGATGGAATAAGTAATGTATTCGTATGATTCATATTTTTCGTTTAGGGGTAACTCTCGCTGAGACCGTCCCACTATTTACACCATGTCTTTAAAAATGTTTAAGGTGGTGTTTTTCTGAAAGTCCTCCTCAAAAAACTAAGAATCCCGTAACGTGGGTAGATCACCTTATAATGGTGCGTTACGGCGTAAGATCTACCATGATCAATTTTGATTTCGTAATTTTCGAACTTTGTTTGTTTTAAATGCTGGATAATTATAGGATCAAAATTTGGTTTATTTTTCTGTGTTTTTGATTTGTATAATGTTTTTTCACCACTTTTTTTTTTTTTTTTTTTTAATAATCTTTATTAGTATCTCAATCAATTTTTACATTCTTCAACTTAATCTAGGTGTTCTGTGTATTATAACACACTATCATCCTAATTTGGTGAAATAAATTTAAGCTATTATCAATACTAATTAATAATATATTACATTTCATTTGCTGTAGCAGTTAAGATTTTTTGCAGTCTTTATTTTTCACCTGCGTGTCAGAAATACATTTTTTTCAACTTATCCTAACCCTAACCCACCTTAAACTAATTATACAAAGAGCTAATCGTAGCAATAGAAGACTGCAACGATTTTTGACGAAAGTTGGCAATGGTTTTAGTTGACATCTGTTCCAATGTTTCAATATTAGAAATTTTATGCAACTCATTAGTGCTATACCAGGGAGGCAACTTCAGAATCATTTTCAAAATTTTATTTTGAATCCTCTGAAGTTGCTTCTTTCTGGTATTGCAACAGCTCGACCATATTGGGACAGCGTACAACATGGCCGGTCTGAAAATTTGTTTATAAATCAAAAATTTGTTTTTGCGACAAAGTTTTGATTTTCTATTAATAAGTGGGTATAAACACTTAATGTATTTATTGCACTTAGTTTGAATGCTTTCTATGTGGTTTTTAAAAGTTAAGTTTTTATCTAGTAAGAGCCCTAGATACTTAACTTCTTCCGACCAATTTATTGGAGTTCCCCTCATAGTGACAACATGTCTACTTGAGGGTTTCAAATAAAGAGCTCTTGGCTTATGTGGGAATATGATAAGTTGAGTTTTGGAAGCATTTGGAGAAATCTTCCATTTTTGCAAATAAGAAGAAAAAATATCTAAACTTTTTTGCAATCTACTACAAATGACACGCAAACTTCGCCCCTTGGCTGAGATTCCTGTGTCATCTGCAAATAACGATTTTTGACATCCCTGTGGCAAATCAGGTAAGTCGGAGGTAAAAATATTGTATAAGATTGGTCCCAGTATGCTGCCTTGTGGAACACCAGCTCTTACAGGTAATCTATCTGACTTGGAATTTTGATAATTTACCTGAAGTGTTCGATCCGATAAATAGTTTTGAATAATTTTAATAATGTATAGTGGAAAATTAAAATGTTTCAATTTTACGATCAAGCCTTCGTGCCAAACACTATCGAATGCTTTTTCTATGTCAAGAAGTGCTACACCAGTGGAGTAACCTTCAGATTTATTGGAACGAATGAAATTCGTTACCCGTAAAAGTTGATGAGTAGTCGAATGACCATGGCGGAATCCGAACTGCTCATTGGCAAAAATAGAATTTTCATCGATATGAATCATCATTCTATTTAAAATAAGTTTTTCAAAAAGTTTACTAATAGATGACAGTAAGCTAATTGGACGATAACTAGAAGCTTCGGCAGGATTTTTGTCAGGCTTCAAAATTGGAACAACTTTAGCATTTTTCCATTTTTCAGGAAAATATGCTAACTGAAAACATTTGTTAAATATATTAACCAAAAATGATAAGCAACTTTCTGGAAGTTTTTTGATGAGAATATAGAAAATTCCGTCATCACCCGGAGCTTTCATATTCTTAAACTTCTTTATAATAGATCTCACTTCGTCCAAATCAGTGCCCAATAAATTGTCGAAAATGTTCTCATGATTGAGAATGTTTTCGAATTCGCGGGCAACCTGATGTTCTATTGGACTAGTGAGACCTATACTGAAATTATGCGCACTTTCAAACTGTTTGGCAAGTTTTTGTGCTTTTTCAGAATTAGTTAATAATATTTTGTTATCCTCTTTCAGCGCAGGAATAGGCTTCTGAGGTTTTTTCAAAATTTTTGTCAATTTCCAAAACGGCTTAGAGCCGGGGTTTAATTGAGAAACTTTATTTGCAAAATTTTTGTTTCTCAATTCGGTGAAACGTTTTTTAATTTCCTTCTGAAGATCCTGCCAGATTACTTTCAAAGCAGGATCTCGAGTTTGTTGGAATTGTCTTCTTCTCACGTTTTTAAGACGGATCAGAAGTTTCAGATCGTCGTCAATAATAACTGAGTCGAATTTGACTTCACACTTTGGTATTGATGCGCTTCTAGCTTCGACTATAGTACTAGTCAAAGTTTCGAGGGCATTGTCAATATCACAATGTGTTTCCAATGAAACATTAACATCTAAATGGCTATCGATGTATGTTTTATATGTATCCCAGTCAGCTCTGTGATAATTGAAAGTAGAGCTGATGGGATTAAAAATCGCTTCATGGGAAATTTGAAATGTTACAGGAAGATGATCAGAATCAAAGTCAGCATGAGTAATCAATTGGCTACAATGCTGACTTGAGTCAGTTAAGACCAAATCAATTGTTGAGGGATTTCTAGCAGAAGAAAAACAAGTGGGGCTATCGGGATATAGAATAGAAAAATATCCTGAAGAGCACTGATCAAATAAAATCCTGCCGTTTGAATTAGACTGAAGATTATTCCACGAGCGGTGTTTCGCATTAAAATCACCAATTATGAAAAATTTGGACCTGTTGCGAGTTAATTTTCGCAAATCAGATTTAAGAAAATCTATTTGCTGGCCAGTGCATTGAAAAGGCAAGTAGGCCGCAATGAAAGTATGTTTACCAAAGTTTGTTTCAACAGAAACACCCAAAGTTTCAAAAACTTTGGTTTCGAATGATGAAAAAATTTGGTGCTTGATGCGCCTGTCGACGATGATAGCAACTCCACCACATGCTCCATCTAGGCGATCATTTCTATAAATAAAATAGTTTGGGTTTCGTTTGATTGAAGACCCAGGTTTTAGATAAGTTTCAGTAATAACTGCAATATGCACATTATTAACTGTTAAAAAATGGAATAGCTCATCCTCTTTACCATTTAGAGAACGAGCATTCCAATTTAAAATGTTCAAAAATTTATTTGGATCCATTACCAAAACGTAATCCAATTACTATTTTATTTGTAAATTTAACTCCAACTTGGACTGCTTCAGCCATAGTTTGAGTTTTGAACATTGCATCAATCATTTGTTGCAATTGTTCAGATAAAAAGTCAAAATCGGAAGCAGACATGCCTGAATCACGTGCATTTTCCGTATTTGATGTTTGGTGATAGGAATTATTTGAATTTTGTTTACCCGCAGCCACATGGGCATAGGTAGCTCGATTCGTTTGAACAAAATTAGAAATATTACTCACTCCACTGCTGGAGGGTAGATTATTCGCTCGAAGGTTTGTTTGGTGGTTAACTACCTCCGGCGAATAGGTACGAGCGGTATGAAAATTATTCAACCGATCGTTGATGGAAGAATTTGTGTTGTTAGAAATTCTACCTGCAGAGTTTCGGGTACGACTAGCGTTCCCATTCATCTGCCGGGCACGTGATTCGACAACTTTTTTGCGGATAGGGCAATCCCAAAAGTTTGACTTATGATTGCCACCGCAATTCGTACATTTAAACTTCCTGGTATCTTCGCTTACCGGACAGTTGTCCTTGGCGTGAGAAGAACCTCCACAAATCATGCATTTAGCATCCATGTGGCAATGTTTCGTTCCGTGCCCCCAACCTTGGCACTGACGGCACTGAGTTGGGTTCTGGAAATTTCCCCCAGGCTTACGAAAATGTTCCCATGTCACTTGGACAAGAAACATTTTCTTCGCCTTTTCCAAATATTTCAAGTTATTTAGATCACTTTTGTTGAAGTGAACTAAATAAAATTCTTGAGAGATACCCTGCCGAGGATTCTCAGAGCGCGTTCTCTTTTTCATTTTTATTACTTGGACTGGAGTGAATCCAAGTAATAAGTTGAGTTCAGTTTTGATCTCATCAGGTGATTTGTCATCACTAGAGAGACCTTTTAATACGACTTTGAACAAGCGTGCAGACCTGTCGTCGTATGTGAAAAATTTATGCTTCTTCTCAGTAAGGTACTTGAGAAGAAGATCCCGATCTTTCAGGGTTTCCGGCAATACGCGGCAGTCTCCTTTCCTGGCAATTTGGAAGGAAACCTTGATTCCCCTTATGGAGTTCAAGATCTCCTGCCTAAAACCAGCAAATTCACAGACGCTGACCACGATTGGCGGCACCCGTTGTTTTTTAGCAGAAATTGAAGTACCTGGGCTAGAGGCATCCTCAATTTGCTGTTCCGAAAAATTGTTCAGCGTTTCATAAGGATTACTCATTTCAACGAAATTTTCATCCGAAACAATTGTTTTTGTAGAAGGAAGCGGAGAAGCTGAAAGTTCTCCTTTCCTTCTAACTTTGCCGCGTTTAGCGACAGTTTTGAAACCGACTTTTTTGGAAGGAAGCGGTGAATTCAAGGATTCACCCTTCCTTTTGTTCGATGATGCAACCATGATTTAATTTGAAGCGACCTTCCAGGAGGTTTTTTCCCTAATCGGTGTCCAAGTAGGATTACCACCGTTTCACGGAATTTGACTTCCGTAAACGGGTCCAACGAATAATCGAAGGCACGGGTCCAGGCAAGGATCGAAAAGGAATCAGTAGGTATAAATTTAGCGCTGAAAAGTGCTATTGTGGGTAGTACTGAGAAGTACTGTTGAATTGCTTTAGGTAGTAAAACTTCCTGCAGCAGAGAGAGCTTACGTCCGCACAGCACAAGAGTACGATGCGAACTGTTTTTTCACTACTAATATACCATTTCTTTCAGTGTTATTTGCTGGATTTTAACTTCAACTTTAATGGAATAACAATTTTTTCAGCGCTGTTCAGGTAAATAAAGTTGTAATTGTAATGTACCGTCAAGGCGCCATTCACCGTGTGCCTTCGAATATTTTTTCATTATTTCCATATTATGATTGAATGATATGACCATTTCCCTTCAATTTCATCAATACATCACTAATGTATTGTTACCATGTCAAAACGCTCATTAGAAACATTGAAAAGTATCATTTTGACACTAAAATGTGTTTACATGAAGCGGGTTTCTGCTCGTTCACTGCATTAATGGTGAAATAGTGAAAAATCGAAAACTGCGCTAAGGTGATTTAAGCGATAAATTAAATGAAGTAACAGTTTTATTCCACCAAGAAGCAATTAAATTCACATATCAGGTATGTATTTTGCATTACCGAAGTAAGTTTAACGAGAAAGTACGATTACTCGTACTTTTTAATTGAAACAAAAAGGCACGGTAAATGGGTACCCTAAAAATCAATGGTCTCCATTCACCGTGCCCCATATTGTCCCATATATCTAGAAAAAATCGAAAATTTGAACATTCGTTTTTCTAATAAAATCTTGCAAGTTATTACTTCAAATGAATTTAAACGAATAAAATTCCCTTGGCTGGGTTGTTTTGATCATTTTAAAACAAAGTAGCATAAAATTTCTCATACACGGTGAATGGGTCCCTACTACCACGGTGAATGGTGACCTACCACGGAATTAGGCGACCCTACTACCCTTTACTAATTGTACTATACACTGAAGTTTTTTTTACGCGGTTTTTTACGCGGTTTTTTTTTACGCGGTTTTTTTACGCGGTCCGTCCTAAAAAAACCGCGTTATTTCAAGACCCGTCGTAAAAAAAACCGCGTTATTTCAAAAACCGTCGTAAAAAAAAATCCGCGTTTTTCCAAAAACACGCGTAAAATAGTCAGCACCACATCTAACGTGACTTGACTTTTTTTACGACGTTTTTTGAAATAACGCGGTTTTTTTACGACGGGTCTTGAAATAACGCGGTTTTTTTACGCGGGACCATTACCGTCGTAAAAAAAAACTTCAGTGTATCACCAAATTTTGTGAAAAATTGTCTACTTCTGTGGATATTGCTTTAATTTTAACCTATAATGGTGACAATTAAAAGCGGCACCAACAATGTTTATAAGACTGGTGTCAAATGACAGCCCTTATTTGCCCCGAATCCTCTTAGATCCATGGTGAATGGTGCCTTGACGGTAGGTCAATTAAAATTCTATGTATCATAATCATAATATTTATTGTTTCCGGTAAAATCAGATAATTGGTGAACTATATAATCAAATACATATAATTAAATTACATGTTACTTGGGATATTGGGAGGGGTAGCCTAAGGAAGCTAAATGAACTGGTTTCTGGACAAATGTTCGTGGGGTGGCCAGACTTTGTTACGAGATAACAACCATCGTGTTGTCTTCCGAAGGTCTCCAGTAAATTTAGCTTACTCTGCTACAACAAACCATCAGGTAGATCATTCCCTTCTGGTATGACTCTGCAGCCATAGGTAGTCCTTGCGCTGATGGTGGGTAAACAATCATCATCATCATCAAGTCCTCCTCAAAAAACTAAGAAATATGCATTTCGTTAATCAATTTGATGGACCCCCCGTTAGTTAGAGCCACAACCATTTTTGCCGACCGCTCGATTTTGATCAATTGTTGGCTCATTTAAACCGTTATAACTCAAAAGTTTCTCCAGAAACCACCTCATAACAAAATGTTGTTGAAAAGAGGAAAGATAGAGCTACTATTTACAGTTATAAAATCATGGGTCGGCCATATTGATTTTGGCCGCCATCTTGGATTTTTATACCAAAACTGTTTTATCACCATGTTGGCAACCACCGATTTTCAAAATTTCAATCGAAAGCGGGGACATTTATAAACAACATATCAAAACTACGGCCCATATAGCCGAGGCGGTAAACGCACGGGTATTCAGCATGACCATGCTGAGGGTGACGGGTTCGATTCCCGGTCGGTCCAGGATCTTTTCGTAAAGGAAATTTCCTTGATTTCCTTGGGCATAGAGTATCTTCGTGCCTGCCACACGATATACACATGCAAAATGGTCATTGGCAGAGGAAGCTCTCAGTTAAAAACTGTGGAAGTGCTCATTGAACACTAAGCTGAGAAGCAGGCTTTGTCCCAGTGAGGACGTTACGCCAAGAAGAGAGAGAGAGATCAAAACTTTAGAGATGTATCTTTTTCCTATCAAAAGTTATCTACACTTTTGTTAATCATGACACGTTTTCTTCATACATTTCCAAGCGCACCAACAACGGCACCCAACAGCATCAGAGAATACGCCTGCATGTATACTAGCCTGGTACACGGTTTATATGGGAAAATACAAAAAATGAAAAAACTCAAGCTCATGTATACTTTTTAAGTTCCACTTTGGTCCCATATCAACAGTGCAAAATTTCAGATCGATCAGAAAAACTATATTTTAGCGCCAGCCATTCTTAGTTTTCCATACGATTTACTATGGGGAAATTTTACTCCTGCAAAGAAAAATCGTTAGGAGTCTCCCCTAGATCCGTAAAAATAAGTCGATGAATGATTTTTGTAGAAAAATTCACTAGAAATCAGACCTCTGAAGACCGCAAACCGACGCGACGTTCGTGGAAAAAGTTATTAGGCCTCACCCGATCGATGAAATAACGAGTTTATTGTTTATTGTTATTCCTTACATGTTAAACAACGTTTGCATGCCATTCGGTTTTCAGTCAATAACTTTTTCCACATACAGACATGCAAAGATCGCTTTGCAGTCTTCGGAGGGTTGGTTCCTTGTAAAATTTCCAACAGAAATCATTCATCGATTTATTTTTAGGGGTTAAGGGGCAACCTGTGGCGATTTTTCTTTGAAAAAGTGATTTTCCCCATATAAAATCGTATGAAAACTTAGAATGGCTGGCGATAAAATATAGTTTCTCCGATCGATCTGAAATTTTGCACAGGTGATATGGGACCAAAATGGAACTCAAAAAGTGTACAGGAGTAAAATGTCTTTTTGTGTCCCACGCTAATGTATACACAACGGCACCTGCAACCAAATTAGGGAAAATTGGAGGGGCGTTCCCGTTTTTAACTGTTTCTCAATGATGCAGACATTGCTTTTTAAAGTTTTTTGGTGTTTTGAAGAGCTGAAACTTTCAACTTTTCATTAGTGGATTCAGATTTCAAATAAATGTTCGTAAACACTGTGAAATAACACAGCATTTATATAAACAACCGGCACCTGGCCCAGTGCGCTGAAGTGTCATGATTTACAAAAGTGCAGATAACTTTTGATAGGAAAAAAAAATACATCTCTAAATTTTTGATATGTTGTGTAAAAATATCCCCGTTTTCGATTGACGCAAAAAATTTGAAAATCGGCGGTTGCCAACATGGTGAAAATACAGTTTTGGTATAAAAATCCAAGACGGTGGCCAAAATCAATATGGCCGACCCAACTTTTTATAACTGTAAATAGTGGCCCTATCTTTCATCTTTTCAACAACATTTTGTTATGAGGTGGATTCTGGAGAAACTTTTGAGTTATAACGGTTTTAATGAGCCAACAATCGATCAAAATCGAGGGGTCCCCAGGTTGTGGCTCTAACTAACGGGGGGTCCATCAAATTGATGACCAATCTGTATATTTCTTAGTTTGTTGAGGAGGACTTTCAGAAAAAAACATTACCTTAAACATTTTTAAAGACATGGTATAAATAGTGGGACGGTCTCAGCGAGAGTTACCCTTAGATGAACCGCAAGGAAATGCCAACCGACATTTAACCCTTTGGAGACGGTATTTTCGTCTTTCTAGATGCAACTTCGCTGGTCTAGAACGCGTTTGTAATGGTCAGTTTTCTCGGCTGGGCTAATGTGATCCATCCGTCTCCAAGGGGTTTAAGGGTTTACATGTTATATATCTTGGGAGTGATCGAAAAAACAAACTTCTTTTTATTTCATAATCTGAAAGTAGGGTATTGGTTCCCTTGGGGCTGATCATAAACCACGTAGACTAAAATTTGGTAATCTCAGATCCCCACTCCCCCGTAGACTTTTGTCCATTGAGTTCTGGCAGCGTGGTGTCACAAACACTGATGCAAATCTACTGGTTGAAAATACGCCCGTTTGATTTAGCCGGGAATAGCTGATTTTTGTTCACTATTTTCCAGTAACTCAAGTAGTGCTCGTGTAATACAACGTGTGCGTACACGCAAGCTGATCGGGAAAATAGCTCCATACGGGTCTGAAAAGCCATCGTTTTCTTCACTAGGTTCACAGACTCAATGATGACCCAACAAAAAAAAATGAACCTGGGAAATATCCAGCATTTTCTTAGCACACCGTAGCTCATCTTCATTGGCCTACTTCCACCTTTGGTTAGCATCATGAGGGCATGTATATTCCCATTGTGAATGATATCTCTCACGCGGAAGGCGCACGCCCTCCGGTTCGAGATCCCAGCTCGAGATGCACTTGCCCATCCGATACGTTCGTCAGTTCCTCTATCTCGTTGAACATGTATCCAAACAGACAGCCAGACAGACAGGCCAAACCACGGAGACCAGTAGAGATATGGCTTTCGCGATTTTTCATTCAACTCAACTCGAAACCTCGCGGCAATGAAACATTCCGCCCGTGTCCGCGCACATCCTTGGCCGGCCAGTCAACCACACTGAATCTGCAGTGACCTGGTGGGGGCTAGACATTGTATTCAAAACTTGCCATCATCCGTTGCAAATGCCGGTACAAACGGTTCCGTCTTCGTCGTCGTCGTCATCGCGCAAATAGTTAGGCCCCAGTCGGCTGGAATTGGCCTGAGTGCCCTCCTCCCATACATCTACTCCGGTCCCATTAGTCCCATAGTGCAGAAATGAATTGGATAATAAAACACTGAAACATCAGATAATGATATCGATGCGCGAAAGACCCCGTGCGACTCATCGAATAGTTTCTAAGCGATCGAACGAGATTCCCCGGTTGAGGGTCGCCGTGGACGAGGAAAACCCATCAAATTGTGCAATACAAGGGTACAAGTTAATTTGTGGAATGAAAATGGCAATAACAATAACTGCAGTAATGGCTGCAGCTACGGAGGAAACGAGGATCCCCTGCCGCGAATGGGTTTGTAAGGCATGGCTGTCTTACTGGGCCGAGGTCGTCAGGCTATGCGGACGTTTTCTAACGTTTTTAGCTAGGGCAAAGTGGGGTAAGATGCCATTTTTCAAATTTTCATCCCTCACCTCTAAACAATGGACAACATATTTGAATAATTTTTAACATGGAGCCAACAACCATGCGTCTCTATGTGTTTCTCAATATCCTTGGACACACTTGACTGATATTGAAATCACCAGAAAACCTTAAGGCGAAACTGGAAGCATTTCCTCATTTTTTTGGTTTTTGATTTTTTTTATAAAATAGGTAACGAAGCAATATTTTCAAAATCGGTTTTCGTGCACATGTAGAGTATGGATCAAGGTATCTCTGATTTTTTTGTGTTGGAATAGTAGTTTACGCAACAAGGTGTAGAATGAAGATTTTTACAGCACGAGTCGTACATTTATCCAACGAGGCTTGCCGAGTTGGATAATTACGACGAGTGCTGTAAAAATCGAGTTCTGCACCGAGTTGCGTACAACGTTTTTTGCAATTTCATAAATTACCGTTTGAGGATAGTTTTTAACAAAACTTTATCATCAAAATGCACACTGATGTTCATAGCCATGTATAAGAAAGTCAGATCATAGCAGGTTATACTGTGCAGTTGTCACAAATTTTCAAAACTGCGTCCAGAAAGCATCAAGAAGTTGATCAAAACTGAAAACAGTGCTGTAATAGTTCATTACGCAACGCAAATCAGTGTTGTAATGAACTATTACAGCACTGCTAATTTGGTGTGAGAAACTAGGCCTTTTCCTGGCAGATTTGCGACAGGTAAAACAGCCTATTACCACAGACAAACAGACGTAACACTCTGATATTTTGCATCGTACACCGATTTAACGGTCTATTTGAAAATTTGATAGTTGGCCAACTGACCACCCGTGGCGCTCGCATCATTTTTGCTCGAGTTTGACATTTGCCCACTACCGCCACCTAGTTGATGGTCGGCCAAACTCAGTCCTTTTAGCATTGGGCGAACATATTTCCGTGACTATGATTTGATTCGAAAAATGTTCGAAGTGTTACGTCTGTTTGTCTGTGCTATTACGATGAGAAATTGTAAAAAAAGTTTTCCATTTTTGCAGAAACCATTTTTTTTTGTGAAATTTTATTCAAAAATGGTTTCTGCAAAAACGAAAAACATTTTCCACCACGAAAAAACAAATCAGGAGATACCTTGATCCATACTCTACATGTGTACGAAAACCGATTGTGAAAATATTGCTTCGTCATTTTATAAAAAAAATTAAAACCAAAAAGTGAGGAAATGAATCCAGTTTTCGCCTTAACTGTGTTGTTTGAAAAAAAAATATTGCTTTTTTCTATAGCCTAATCAGAAGAGCTTTTTTCTCAGAATAACGTGATTTTATTGCGTTTCAATTATTTTGTTTTGATGGTTAAATAAACAAAACAGTTTTAATTTCCGTGGATAGAATGACAGTTCGTCTCAAACAAAAAAATCCCCATTCTAACTTTAAAAGAATTTTTGTAATTACGTTGCGAAAGTGATTGTTTTTCCATCGGCTAATAGGTAGCGAAATGGTCTACTTTTCCATACTTCAACAAGTGTGCCGAAAAGTACTACTTTTCAGCACTCTTAAGTGTGCCGAAAAGTACTACTTTTCGGCACTGTTTCTCAAACGGCCAATTCGACGTTAATTTAACACTCTTTTTCACTGCAAATAAATCAAAACTGCCTGAAGTATATCCCTTTCGTGTCCAGGAATTTCCCGTGAGTCATTTGTGTTTTAGATGCACTGTTCTTTGTAGGAAAAGTACCAGACTGAACTGGACGAAAGCTTGAAAATTTGTGACAGTCATGCCGACGGTGTCGACGGCCTACTCAATTGCCTACTTGATCGGAAACATTGGCTAATACACGTGGTCGCCAGTTAGCATGTTTTCTCGGTATGTGTTCGTGTAGGAAGTAAGAATTGTACTCAATAGATGTTTTTTCGTAATTACAAAAAACTTTGTATGCAACTCGTTGCAAAACTCGATTTTTTCAGCACTCGTCATATTTATCCAACTCGGCAAGCCTCGTTGGATAAATGTATGACTCGTGTAGAAAAAAACATAATTTTGCAACTTGTTGCATAAATAACTATTTTAAAATAGTTTCCGGGCATCAAAAATGATTAAATTTTGAATTTCTACTAATTTTTGGACGGAAAATCCGATTATGAAGTAATCTAGACACCCCTAAAGAACCCAATTGCAAGCAAGAAAACCCGGAAGTTGCCAATTTCCATCGTGAATTCAAAATGCTTTCTGTGAGTTTGCCTGCCTGCCTTCTAGAAGGATGTTTTATGCAAATATATCTTGACACCAATCACATATAGTAAGGTGCTATCCATAAACTACGTAGACTCAAATTTGGCAATCTCATCCCCTCCCCTTGTGGACTTTCGTTCACACAAAATTTTCGAAATTTGTATGGACCGTAGACTTTGGCCTGAACCCCCATTCTCCCTCAGAGTCTACGTAGTTTATGAACAACCCTCACACCAAAAATCGATTTGGGATTTCTGCAAAATAGTTTACTGAAGAATTATCAGCAAACATACATTTTACTGAAAAATTCAGCTGTTTGGGTTTGTTAGCTGAGAATCAGTAAACTAGTCCGGTGTACTGAAGTTTCAGCAATCTCGTCCATCGTCAGCCACATCGGTCACTTGTTGTAGTGACGTGTACAGCAGTTACGATTAGAATGACATTTATTTCCAGCACTTAAATTCTATGCTAACTAGATCCTACAATCCCTCCCTTCTTTTTATTACCTACATGTAAATTACATATTCATTTTAGTAGTGTAAAAAACTGGTTATGTTTCGATTAACCATCGAAGTTCATAGTCGCTGTAATTGTGTTATTGTCTTCAATATTTTGATCGCGATTTCTTTCTATGGATAGAAATAATCCAAAGGTTTATGTCAAGGTGTATATTAACTCCGTTTGGTATAATAGTCCAATAAACAGTTAATAAATAGTTTTCCCATTTCTAACCTTTTTATTTACAAATCTAATCCATATAAGTACACTATTGGCAAGTGTCACAAATTTTTCCAGACCTTTTCAGGCCTCTTTAATTTCGTTTGTCAGTAACGTTTGATGAATATTAGAAAGTTACCTTCAAGCAAATTCCACCTTGCGAAACTTCATGGGATCACAATCGCTAGATCTTTAAATAACTAAACTATATCTAAAACTAAACGTCATAGATGATCAATTCATATTTAATCGCAAACATTTTATTGTATATGCTTGAATCGTTCTTTGTTAAAACTGCTATTTTCTGTAAATACTCATTGATAGTGCATTGCAGTAACAGGCCCTAATCAACTGAATCCTAGACAAAATTACGGTAGAGGCGTGAATAAAACCGCGTAAAAAAACCTGACTGTACACGGTTGTTTGATATGAGAAGACACACATGCTAACGATTACACTAGTTTACAGCATTTTTGAACTCGGTAAGCTGATGATCATTTTTGGTGTAGAATCATGCCCTGAGTTCGAAAACGCGAAAGAAAAAAATTACAGTAGAGCGGAAATTTTTTCGACTTTCCATACAAGGTTGATAATTTGAAATCGATTTTTGTTCTATTTTTAAGCAAAGTCACTCACTTCAAACATCTCATTCTCCGTAATCAATGCTCCGATTGAGATAAATTTTTTACTGTAACTTGCCTACATATGATATGTCAAGTAAACGTCGAGAAAGAATTTTTAAGTTGGTTTTTTCTTATTGGAAAAAATACATTTCTACAAAAATTTTTGGGAATTTTGGTAAAATTTAAGAAGATTGTCCCTAAAACGCGACAATATCTTGAATTTCATCAATCTGACGCAAAACCTGTATTCAGATGATCGAATGGTATTGTATTCAGCTTTTAATTTATGGAAAAAGATTTAAAATTGGTTGAACAAAACGCAATACATTTGAATTTTAATAAATTACATATTTTAAAAAGTTGCAAAACTCGATATTGAGCTAAAACTCAAAAACTGTTCTACTTAAAAATTTTTGAAGGCCGGTTTCGAAATCAGCACTAAATTGTGCTTCAAAAATTTTGGTCGTTGACAGAAGTTCACGACTTTCGTTTTATTTTGTAAACTTGTGTTATTAATAACATGTTATCCATCTGTAGTTTCCATATTCATCCATGTACTTTTCCCATGTTTGACTACATTTATCTTTACTAGGTATGCCTCTCAGTCCTGCCGTCTCTTATGGTAGATGGCTGATGGTTCTTCATAACCTTCAACAAATAAAGTGAGAATGCATTTATCTGATCCAAATACTTAAGATTTTTCCGTCAATCTTTGTACACGTTGCTCACCTTAGCACAGTAATGATGGCTATTGACAAACATTTTTTTTTTCATAGATCGAAATTGTTCCAGCCATTGATTCCAGCTTTCCTGAGATTCATCCTGATCATGTCAGGTTTCTCTATTCACTTGAGGATCATCCAAAATCCGGGCCTCAAATAACTGAACTTCTTTCGAAAGAGCCATCCAGATTTCACGGGTCTCTCGAAAATATTGAGGGCCATCCCGATGACCGGGCCTCAACACGCGACACTGCGAGAACCATCCCGTTTTTTTCGGGTCTCACTGGAGGATCATCCTGTCTAGCGGGCCTCCGTTCAGTTTTTTTTCTGTGAGGCGCATCCCGGCGTCCCGGGTCTCACTTATACGTGGAGGTTCATCCCGACTACGTCGGGCCTCCTTCTAGCACGAATTATTGGTGGGTATTAAAATGTTCCTGTCATCAGTGTGAAACGACGTTTTTTTTGTTCGACAGGTGAGACTCCAGGGGGGAAATCAGCAGATCTAATGATGGCCATTATCAACGAGTCCAGAGGCTCTCCACATCCTGGATATTTTTATATTGGAGCGGACCTGGTGTGATGGTTAGAACACTTGACTACCACGCCGAGGATCTGGGATCGAATCCCACTCCCGACAAACTCACAAAATAGTGAGTTTTTCCTTCGGAAGGGAAGTAAAGCGTGGGTCCCGAGATGAACTAGCCTAAGGCTAAAAATCTCGTTAATACAGATAAAAAAATATATACATATATTTTCCGGTATCTGTTATTCAACTGTGCGATCGTGTACGAAGGATATGTTATTTAAAAAAAAACGCAGCCTGTATTTTATGACGCGTAGTACCATGTATTTTTTTTAGCATACATGAACTAATATTGAAATAACCTCAATAAAACTAATCATCTATCTATCTATCTATCTATCTATCTATCTATCTATATCTATATCTATATAAAAATGAGTTTAAAGTCCCTTTGAGGCAACAAAACTCACGAACGGCTGAACCGATCGAGATGACTCTTGCAGGGTTTGATTCGTATTCATGGTGGCTGTGTTTATATGTAAAAAAAGTTACGAAAAACAACTTCAAAGAATAGAAATTGTAAAATTACTGAAATTGTTATGAGCGGGGAAGAAATTCAAAACGATCACAATAAAACAAATCTAGAGTGCGGTGCCAAAATGACTCCCCAGCAGTTGTCAAACAATCACAATCAGAATGGCAGTACAACGTCTGCCGGGACAGCTAGTTTCATATAAATACAAACATTTTCTTTTATTTAGCTGTTTTTATGAGCTTTTGAAATAATAAATACCAGTATTTAAATAAATATTTGCTTTCGATTTGCTGAAACTTTTCAGTAAAACGGTGACAAACTCCGCCTCGGGCGAATTCACTGATCGTTCAGCACACCGTCAACCACGATAGCAACCGAAATTGCTGAAATTTTCAGTAGAATTTTTTACTGAATTGATTGTTGAAATTACAGCTCGGTAAAGTTCAGCAAAACTTTGCTGATTTTCAGCGAAAAAAAATTGTGTGTGGTGATTGAGAATTTTAATTCAACAAGAAATCTATAAGAAAATGTAAACCTATCCTGCTTATCCCACCATAAAATATTCTACAACGAAACATTTACATTTTGACACCCTCGTTAGCCACTGCATACAACAGCTTCTTACCGGACCAGGATTAGTTCAACAAGCTCGCTGATTTCCCAGGAAGCCAACCGCTTATCTGTAACGACCAGCCAAAGAGCCTTTATTTATCGAAACATATCGACATTAAAGTGCTTTACTTTCGATAGAATTATTGACCGTCGGCCGTTATAAGCCCATGCCGTCGTCGTCGTCCCCGGAACGATCCCGGGAAAAGTCATTAAGATGAAAAATAATGTGATCCTGTTTCTGTGTTCTCTCTCGCGCCGCCCCGTGAATATGCAGCAACCAACGGCATAACGATACTCACGTGGTCATGTTGTCAACCAACTCGTCCACGTCGTCGTCCCAGTATCTCTCCTCAACAACGAATGGGCCGGACGGCTGCTGTTTTTTTGTCGTCCATTCCGGGTTGGTGTAATTGCTTCTCGATCGGTCGTTTCTACAGACGCCACGCGGGGGTCTATGGGCCGACGAGCGCTCCACTTGAGGACATTTTTCATCCACTGATCGCCTTCTTTATGTCTCATTGAGTCAGAATATGCACACGACCGGCGACGTCAACATCGTGTGGCTTTCTTCGAGTGACCTTCAATTTGTGCGGATATTGCATTGGTCGCCGTGCGAGACGATAGGTATACCTCCGCATGAGCGCATATGCACCGGCGATGGAGAGGATCCCCTTCGCCGCGTGAGAACCACTTTGCTACAACTGATGATACAGTTTTTCACTGGAAGTGTTTGCACAGTGGGAAATGGCTAGGGAAGTTTGCCATTAATAAAGGTCTAGCCAATTGATCGGTACATGAACATTTTACTCCTGTGATAAAAATCAATAGAAATAATTTCCGAAAACACATTGAAGAAATTTCCGAACGAATTTCTGTAAAAATTCCCGAAGGAATTCATAAAAAGGTTCCCCAGGTAAGTTTTGGAGAAATAAGGGGCTGTTCATAAACCACGTAGACCAAAATTTGGCCATCTCAGACCCCCCCCTCCCCCCTCGTAGACTTTTATCCATACAAAAATATTGAAATTTGTATGGAGCGTAGACTTTGGCCAGACCCCCCCTCCCCCCAAAAAGTCTACGTGGTTTATGAACGGCCCCTAATTTAATTTCCGAAGGAGCTGCTGGAAGCATTCTTGAAGAAGTTCCTACCAGGAAATTATCAAATTGTTGGGAAATTCTGTAAAGAAGCTTCTAGTCTAGTCTACACATACACACCCATCTTTTGGAAGAATCCTAGAAAATGATAAAATCGACTACTTCAAAAATTGTTCTGCTCACTATCGACACTTGTAGCACACACAAGAAGAATTAATATTATTAAAGCGGCCAGGCCTACAGTGCAGTGTCAATATTACAATAAAACCATAGAACGGGGACATCTCCAGGGGTATGACAAAGGGCCTGAATCAGCGACCCAGCATTCGATTCAACATGGCGTCCAATGTTTTTGTTTTGATTGTTTAATTCATGGCAAAAATGCGCTTGAAATATCAACACTGCTTCGTTGCTACTTATAATATCGTGCAAAGTGATAAAGAAAGAGAAATAATCATCAACAAACAACAATTTCGTTTGAAATGTGTAATTTCCAAAATAAGCACTAGCAAAATACGAGCCACACACCCGAAAATCAGGAGCAAGTTAGGGTAAAACGACCAGAAAGTGGCACAGAGAACAGACATCCAGGCTAGAACAAATTTCAATCATAAAGTTGTGTAAGAATTTGAATCTTCACTTGAGTAAGGTTGCAAACCAATATACGACGACAACACTAACGCCGCCAAACACCATATTGCCACAGTCAGTGGTGAATTGAAACATTTCAAGTGGTGATTTTAATTAGTATGAGAAATTAATCGATTGCAGCACCACGGTATTGCCACTTGTGTTGCCGATTTCAAATAACCGTTAAATTCCTTACACAGTTTCGGAACTGGATTTGGATGTCTGTTCTCTGTGAAAGTGGGAAAAGGAAACTTAGCTTAGCTTAGCTTAAGTGTCCCACACAATGCATACGTTTGCGTGTGCGTGACAGTAGTTTGACACATTTCCCATGGGAAAACTGTCAAAAAAACGCAAACCTCGACGGAACGGACGCTATGTGTTCCAGGCTTTAGACTGACTGCACATATCTATGGTTGCTACTCCGTGATTGACTCGAACCAATGACAGTTGCACAATGAATCAACTGAATAATTGACTGGGAGTGGTCAACATTCTCACTGTGCACGCTTCAGAGGCTCTCTTTAACAGTACAATAACGGCGCCGGCCACGTCCTTGCAGTCACGTTGGAAGAGTGAAGGAATGTTAATAGCAACCTTTGTTATGTGAAAGTTGGCGTTTACCGCACGTCTCCACCAAAAGCTGCAGGAAGGAGTGATTGTTAGTAGGGCAGGTATCGTTGGGTCAGGATTCACTTCGATAAGTAATATGACCTTTTGGAGTTGCAGTATGCCGTGCAAACTGCAGTGATGTTGTTCGCTTCACGCGGAAAGCAAACAACCAACCACTTTCGTCAGGTGATTGCTCAATATTGACTACAAATGAAGCAACAAAGTGCTATTGTTCGCATCACGCGGAAAGCAAACAATCGACCACCCACGTCAGGTGATCGTTTAATATTTACTATTAAAGACGCGACAACACATACAAACTTAAGCGCTATTGCTCACTCCGCGCGGCAAGTAAACAATCAGCCACCTGCGTCAGGTGGACACTCAAGATTTACAACAAAAGACGTGTCAAAACATGCAATCTGATGCGCTATTGCTCGCTTCACGCGGAAAGCAAACAATTGACCACCCACGTAAGGTGATCGCTCAATATTTATTCATAAAAATACTTGCAACAAATATACATGGACAGATACATAGAAAAATAGTATGTCGTTAAGAGATTGCACAAAAGAAATGAAATGCAATAAAAAGAAGAGATAGTTTGTAAAATGCCATCTCGAACAGTGACAAAATGGAACAAAAATCCAAGTCGACACTCATGGTGACGAACTATACAAAGTCAATGAAAAAATATTTGAAAAGAGGATATTATAAATATATGGTATAAAATTGTATTAATATAATAATTGATGTAGAATCCATAGAAAGAGAATAACAAGGAACAAACTCACCGGATAATCGCCTGCCATCAATCGAACCAAAAATGCGAAACGAAAAAAAAAATCGGAGCACCGAAGGCAACACGCGCGCGAATCCGGCCTCCAGTTGCCGAGCCGTCGCTACACACACTGACTGAAGCCGGGTCTTCTTCCTCTGCCATCAATCGGATCAAAAAGCGCAAAAAGCAAATGGAAAAATAACTAAATCGGAGCACCGAAGGCAACGCGCGCGCAAATCTGGCCTCCAGCTGCTGAGCCGTCACTACACACACTCAGTGAAAGTGGGAAAAGGAAACTCATACAAAAGATTTTATGATAAAACTATTTTATGTCAGTGATAGTATAAGTATATGGCACGGTAAAGGCTGGGTATGCTGCGCAATTCAGATCCCATTGTGATCCACTAGCCTCTGCCCAGCAACTCTTATCCCTACCTCCACGCGGTACCGGCCGGAAACTATGAGCAACCTTAGGGAAGATCGGGTAACCAACTCCGGTGGGAACTTTGGTCGTAGGCTGACAGGGAAGGGGGGGTTTGCTTCGGCAAACCTGAGCGTCTGTTCTCCAGGAGGAGCGGCTCACAAGAGCGTCTGATCCCCATGTCAGGGGCGGCTGATCTACGTCCGAGTGCCAGGGAAGGACTCTAAGCTCAACTGTGCACTATGGTCCTCCGGAAAGTAGGGGGTTGGTGTCAGGCCCTACGAGCCAGCCGTAAAAAACCATTGTAACGGAAAATCAGCAACAGAATAATACGAACCGAGACCAACGGCAACGACCACAGCGAACAAAAAGGACTTAACCTAGAGCGACTGAAACAACCGGATGTCGCCTCAGCATACGCGCAGAATCTCGAGGCCGCGTTGCCAGACGAGGGCGAGCTCGATGAGGCCCCTCTTGAGGACTGCTGGAGTACAGTGAAAGCAGCCATCAACGACGCAGCCGAGAGCACCATCGGGTACGTGGAACGGAATCGACGGAACGAATGGTTCGACGAAGAGTGCAGAACGATTTTGGAGGAGAAGAATGCAGCGAGGGCGATAACGCTGCAGCAGGGGACTCGACAGAACGTGGAACGTTACAAACAGAAGCGGAAACAGCAGACCCGCCTCTTTCGGGAGAAAAAACGCCGCCTGGAAGAAGCGGAGTGTGAAGAAATTGAACTGCTGTGCCGTTCCCAAGAAACACGGAAGTTGTATCAGAAGCTCAACGCATCCCGCAACGGCTTCGTGCCGCGAGTCGAAATATGCAGGGATAAAGACGGAGGCCTCTTGACGGACGGACGTGAGGTGATCGAAAGGTGGAAGCAGCACTTCGATCAGCACCTGAACGGCGTGGAGAACGTAGGCACGGGAGCCCACGGCAACGGAAGAAACGACGACGCCAGTGCAGCGGAGGACGGAAATGAGCCAACTCCAGGGTAAAATCTCAAAAAAAATAAATAAAATAAGCCAACTCCCACGCTGAGGGAAGTTAAGGATGCCATTCACCAGCTCAAAACCAACAAAGCAGCTGGTAAGGATGGTATCGCAGCTGAACTCATCAAGATGGGCCCAGAAAAGTTGGCCACCTGTCTGCATCGGCTGATAGTCAGGATCTGGGAAACCGAACAGCTACCGGAGGAGTGGAAGGAAGGGGTAATCTGCGATCACTATTTTGAATGCTGCCTACAAAGTGCTATCCCAGATCATCTTCCGTCGTCTGTCACCTAAAACAAATGAGTTCGTGGGAAATTATCAGGCTGGCTTCATCGACGTCCGGTCGACAACGGACCAGATCTTTACCGTACGGCAAATCCTCCAGAAATGCCGTGAATACCAGGTCCCAACGCATCACCTGTTCATCGACTTGAAAGCGGCATACGACAGTATCGACCGCGCAGAGCTATGGAGAATCATGGACGAAAAAGGCTTTCCTGGGAAGCTGACTAGACTGATTAAAGCAACGATGAACGGTGTGCAAAACTGCGTAAGGGTTTCGGGTGAACTATCCAGTTCATTCGAATCTTGCCGGGGACTGCGACAAGGTGATGGACTCTCATGCCTACTCTTCTACATCGCTCTGGAAGGTGTGATGCGACGAGCCGGGCTCAACAGCCGGGGAACGATTTGTGTGCTTTGCGGACGACATGGACATTATTGCAAGAACATTTGGAACGGTGGCAGAGCTGTACACCCGCCTGAAACGCGAAGCAGCAATGGTCGGACTGGTGGTGAATGCTTCCAAAATAAAGTACATGCTGGTAGGCGGAACCGAACACGACCGGATCCGTCTGGGTAGTAATGTTACGATAGACGGGGATACTTTCGAGGTGGTGGAGGAATTCGTCTACCTCGGATCCTTACTGACGGCTGACAACAACGTGAGCCGTGAAATTCGGAGGCGCATCATCAGCGGAAGTCGGGCCTACTACGGGCTCCAGAAGAAACTGCGGTCGAAAAAGATTCACCCACGCACCAAATGCACCATGTACAAAACGCTAATAAGACGGGTGATCCTCTACGGGCACGAGACATGGACGATGCTCGAGGAGGACCTGCAAGCACTCGGAGTTTTCGAGCGACGCGTGCTAAGGACGATCTTCGGCGGTGCACAGTGGCTGATTTCGTCATTTTAGCGCGCTTAATTAATAACTTTTTAACCATGACGTTTAGCGTCATGGTGTCTTCGAGAAAGTTTTTCGCTATAATAAGGAGCTTCTTTTGAGCTATTGTAAAAAATGATCAATCCCCCTAAAAGTGAGATAGAAAATTTATTTTTTGCATTTTTCAAGATACAAGGTTGGTGTCTTCACAAAAGTTGTAGATAATGTTATTTGGAGCAACTTTGTCAAAGACGCCAAGTTTGTAACTCCGTTACTTTTCAAGATACGTTACGTTTTTTATCATCAGCCCCTTGAAAAGGGTTTTTGGGCAATAACTTTCGAAGGATTGATTCTACATCTTTCTGATGTTCTACAAAGTTATAGATAATGGTAAAACACATAACTTTGCCGAACACGACATTCTTCTAATTTCTAAAATAAAATAGTTATAACGGTTTTTTATAGATTTTTGGGCCATATTTCAAGCATATATAACCTAGCTATAGGCAATTATATGCAAATTTCCTTTTAAGCATGTGAATATACAAGTAATTGCCTCTCTTAGAAAGCCAAAACCATCAAACTGTAAGAGACTGTAAGATGGTTTTTGTACAGAAACTTTCAACCATCTATGTTACTTTTATATGGGATTTATTCATATCTTCACCATATTTTTTTGAGAGTTCATGGCAGCTTGCATTTTTATTGTTTTTGTAAATGTGTGAATATATAGAAGGATTGTGGTGCATTCTGCAACATTCATGAAGTACGCTACATTAAAACTTACCATCTACTTCTATTTTCTTACTAACTGACAGAGCTGCATGTAGTCCACGAAAAGAACGCATAAAGTGTTATTTGTTTTGTCAGATCGCGATTAAACAGCACCTTACTGTAAAGTACAATAAGATTTATAATTAGCTATAACTATTGTAGACATGTACTAGAGGGAGCGTTCACAAAATATGTCACGCGCAAGTTTAGAATTTGAGAAAAAATTGCACTTCGTTCGCTCTTTTCGTGGACTACATGCAGCACTGTAAGTTAGTAAGAAAATATAAATAGATGGTAAGTTTTCGTGTAACGTACTTTATGAATGCTCCAGAATGCACCACAATTCATTCTTTATATTCACACACACGTACAATAACAATAAAAATGCAAGCTGCCATGAACTGTCAAATAAATATGTTGAAGATATGAATAAATCCCATATAAAAGTAACATAGATGGTTGAAAGTTTCTGTACAAAACCCGTCTTACAGTTTCTTACAGTTTGATGGTTTTGGCTTTCTAAGAGAGGCAATTACTTGTATATTCACATGCTTAAAAGGAAATTTGCATATAATTGCCTATAGCTAGGTTATATATGCTTGAAATATGGCCCAAAAATCTATAAAAACCGTTATAACTATTTTATTTTAGAAATTAGAAGGATGACGTGTTCGGCGAAGTTATGTGTTTTATCATTATCTATAACTTTGTAGAACATCAGAAAGATGTAGAATCAATCCTTCGAAAGTTATTGCGCAAAAACCCTTTTCAAGGGGCTGATGATAAAAAACGTAACGTATCTTGAAAAGTAACGGAGTTACAAACTTGGCGTCTTTGACAAAGTTGCTCCAAATAACATTATCTACAACTTTTGTGAAGACACCAACCTTGTATCTTGAAAAATGCAAAAAATAAATTTTCTATCTCACTTTTAGGGGGATTGATCATTTTTTACAATAGCTCAAAAGAAGCTCCTTATTATAGCGAAAAACTTTCTCGAAGACACCATGACGCTAAACGTCATGGTTAAAAAGTTATTAATTAAGCGCGCTAAAATGACGAAATCAGCCACTGTGCGGTGTGGCGGAGAAGGATGAACCACGAGCTCGCTGCACTTTACGGCGAACCCAGCATCCAGAAGGTGGCCAAAGCCGGAAGGATACGGTGGGCAGGGCATGTTGCAAGAATGCCGGACAACAACCCTGCAAAGCTGGTGTTTGCAACTGATCCGGTTGGCACAAGAAGGCGTGGAGCGCAGAGAGCACGATGGGCGGACCAGGTGGAGCGTGACTTGGCGAGCATCGGGCGCGACCGAGGATGGAGAGCGGCAGCCACGAACCGTGTATTATGGAGAAATATTGTTGATTCAGTTTTATCTTGAATTTGATGTAATACTAAATAAATGAAAAAAAAATGAGTATAAGTATATCTAGTACTGTTTTATGAAAAAGTAGTACATCACACTTACATATCGTCCCCTTAATGCTAGAACTAGGTAACTGGTTTTGCGAAATCGCGAGCAATTTGTTTACATCTGAACTGAACGAACAATAAACAAAAGTTTGTCGATTGAACCTACAAAAGCACATAATGATGCTTCATTTAAGACCAACAAAGTGTTTGTTTTATAGCAGGATAAGTTTTACCAACCATTTTTACCCGTACTTTTCAAAACGAGTTACCTAGTTCTAGCATTAAGGGGACGATATACACTGAAACAAAAACGAGGGTAAAAACCTTTCAAATGTCATTTTTTGCCTGGACATTCGTTTAGCCAAGGTGAATAAAAAATTGGGTTTCAATAGAATTTTTGTAATTTCGTGAGTGTATTTCGAAGATATACCCCAAGGTATTTAGGTTATAACGTGTTGGCACAATAATTGACCTTAAAAGTTTAAGGACTGTTCATTTTATAAAGAGGACAACTTTGAAAGGCTATAAAAAGAAAACGCGTAGTTCAAATTTGAGCAGCCTTGGTTATTTGTTCAGTACATTATATTAGCAGATAATAACCATTAAAAAATTAGGTTTAAATTATTGAACTTCATAGAAATGTGGCAAAGTGTTTCGAGAGATCAATTTTTCAATTCCCAAAAACTAAAGATAAACACAAAATTTCTGTAAAACATCGGTGTATCGTTTTTAATTGCATAAAAGTGTTTGCCATGCTGCAGCAGTTTGAGTGATACATATTCTGGCAAAAAATAAACCTAATCGGAATAATGGTTGTTGAGATATTAAAGTTACAAGTTGGACTCGATTTTCAGAATAAAATTTATTTGTTAAACAAAAATGTATAAAAATATTAAATTTTGAATGTTTTCAATGGATCTAGTCGAAAGTAGCAATAATGCAATTTCAAATGCAGAAAACCGCTTCTTGATAGCATTGTTGGCTTGGTTACTATGCTTCATGGCAGTTACCGGATATAAAACCGCTTCGTTCTTTGAAGGTTCTTCTAAATAACGATGTACTCTATTGCAAATACAACTTAACAATGATGTCGAAAATAAAAATAATCATGTAGTTATTTTCAAATAAGGTATATAATCACATAGGGTCAGACCTTGCTGAAAACAAATAATAATAAGCTTCTCTAGAATCAAAAACTTGCATTTATAGAGCAAAAAGTATGCAACTTTTCATTATGGCCATCATTAAGTATTAAATTTATGATGAAGAATGTACTTTAAAACATATTTTTCTTCGGTATCATTTAGAATGCGATTCTCTTCTATACTGGACAAATTTTGAAATGATTCCGTAGTGTTATTGCATCACTGGACTTAAATAAGTATTTTTTATCAATTTCATTGATAACAAGGCAACTCACTATATCAAGCTGTATAATGCTTGGTGCATTATTACTGACCAACTATTACACTCTACCTTTAGAAGAATAGTATTAGATCCCAACACATTGAAAAGTTCATGAAATTTTTAAAGTTATGTATGTGAAAATTTGTGTAGAATTTTGAGAAATGGGGTTTTATTGAGTTTTAACGAAAACCGCTTCAGTTCCATAACTAAGGACAATTTATATAATGTTATATTTTTCCTACACTGTAGAATAGCTATGGAAATTTATGCAAAAAACCGATAATGATTTTATTGAAAAATAAAAAAGATATCGCACAAATAAGGTGTCCTCTTTATAAAATGAACAGTCCTTATTTATTTGTGAAATTCAAAGAAATATTACACAAATTGGTCCCGATAAGTAGAAACGATGATAAATTAATTTATTTAAGGAAAATGCTTTCTTTAACACTCTAATGTAAGCTAGATTAGTTGTTTTCAAAATATGACACAGAATTATTGTTGAAAATGTTCAAATTATTGCATAAAATGTCGTGAGATAATAAAGTATATAAGTTTTCAATTGGTAAAACGTCAAAATGGGATTGATGAAAGCTAAAATAAATAGTTCTGTGTAGTAATAAAGACGTATCCTAATGCCTCTAAAGTATAACTGTACAATACTAGCATTACTAATTAGAAGGCTGCCAAGCGAAAGAACTTTAAAAAGAGTCGGAATTTTTGAACCCTGTTTATCATAAAGCAGATGTTCATACAAAAATCCATGACAAAGTCAAAACATTGCTAGCTTATTTCATTCAGTTTGAAGAAATCTATATATATATATATATATCTATATATATAAAAATGCAGTGGCATACGTGGGACCGCGCATAACTTGCGAACGGGTGGTCCAATTTGGGTCGTCTAAGTTTTGTTCTGTTAGTTTTCACCCAAGGAAGGTTTATGAGGCCTAAAACATGGGAAAATTGAGAGTGTTTGAAAATCGGGTTTCCATACATTTTGAACGGGGACTTGGGCGCTTGGCTAGGGACTTGAAACGTCAAAAAACGCAGTAGGCAAGACAAAGTTTGCCGGGTACAGCTAGTATACTATAAATGAGTCTGAGATTTGAACCACATTCATTTTTAACATGATTTATTTGAAAAGAACGTCTAAATTATGAAACTAGTAGTTTATGCTAGAAATTTGAATACTTTGGGCCCATATAGCCGAGGCGGTAAACGCACGGGTATTCAGCATGACCATGCTGAGGGTGACGGGTTCGATTCCCGGTCGGTCCAGGATCTTTTCGTAAAGGAAATTTCCTTGACTTCCTTGGGCATAGAGTATCTTCGTGCCTGCCACACGATATACACATGCAAAATGGTCATTGGCAGAGGAAGCTCTCAGTTAAAAACTGTGGAAGTGCTCATAGAACACTAAGCTGAGAAGCAGGCTTTGTCCCAGTGAGGACGTTACGCCAAGAAGAGAGAGAGGGAGCCATTTCTCAAAATGTGAGGCGTCCAATGTATGTTATTTCAGCCAGAATTCAGTCTAGCAAATATTGGGACGTCTTCTAATACGTAATAGTAGTAAACGCTGTGATTTATGCAAGTTGAACTATCATATTTCATTAAAACAATTCTTAAATGCGTGATTTTTTTATAGTTTGCGGCAATTTTTTCTGTTAAAAACTTTGCAAAAAAAAAAAATTCAAAAATTGCTGTCCGTAATATATTTTTCTGTCTATCATAGCATGTAAAACATGTGTTTTGAAATGACTTTTATAAAAAAAAATTAAACAAATTCTCCCACAGTGTCTGCAACAGCAGGTACAAATGGGCACAGATTACGTCCAGTAAATCGCACACTCAGTTCCACCTTTCCTTCCTCAAATCGAGAGCTCTTCTGCAGATCTGAATTCGGATGTGTCGTCCTCCGTCGTCGGACCACTATACACCGCAATGCTCTGTTTCTCTTCCTATGGTCGATATTTGCGTTAAATACCAGAGCAATAAAATCGATTTCAAATTAATAGATGTTATATTTTACGATTATGATAATGCTAATTAGGAATAATATTCATATTTTTTGTTTGCAAATCGTTGAATTACGATTATTTGCTCCGCTGGCTGTTGCTGGCTGACTGCAACCGTAAGATTTTCTTCGACCGAATCATTTCTTTGAACTGGAATGTCACACAGGGAACGGGAAAAGTGACTGTAGAATTGAGAGCAATTCATTTACTTTAACTGCACTGTAGAAGCTCAACTGTAGTTCGATGGGCGATGATCAGCAATACGGTAGTTGAGGGAGTGTAATAATCACTGAATAAATGGGATGATATGGTACAAATTGTACAATATAAAGCTCTATTACTTTGTTGCAATTTTATGCTTTATTGACATGACATCTTCTTTCTGTAGTATTAAACTGTGAATCATGTGGTAATAGTAGATATATTCTAACTGATTACATAATGGTCAGCTCTTCGAGTTCTGGACAACTCCGTGATGAGTAACCGATCGTTCCTACCAACAGCTTTGTAGTTGACATCGTCACCATCATTTGAAACCGTTTAAGCTCGCCGTTAACCGCTTTTGCATTGGTAATTAATTTATGCCTGCGATAAAACAAAACGACTGTCTCTGAGTATATTTCCACAGCCTCGTAAAACAGCGTGATTTACCGATGGCAGCCAGCTGATTGACGTGCTTCACTTTTCGACTATATTTTGGGATGATGAATCGAATTTGCCGGGTATACCGAAAAAAAAAAACACAGATATGGGTGATAACTTTTCTAAATTTGGAAAACTGATCCATGATTTATGCATCAACCTTATTTTGATGACAGGCTGTGAAAGATGGAGAATTTTTTAATAGGATGCGTTCTCTCAGTAGGTGGTCGCGTCGATAGGCGGTTTTGTTTGATGAAGTACTAAACCGAAATTGTGGGTGATTCATAGAAAATAGTGAATGTTGGGGATAAATGGACACCCCTACCACACGGAGAGACGATACTACCCAAAAGTGAGTTCTTTCTACTCAACTCCGGGGTTGCGTGCGTCAAGCCAATTTTGAGTTGATGGAATCGATGTTTTTGTTGGGTTGTAGGCCTGGCCGCTTTGACGCTTGTGTCATATCGTCGCAGTTGGGGTTGTCGGCTAGCTTCATCTTGGCCAGCCAATATCTTGACCAGTCATGTCCAGCCATCATTCGGTTCATTAGCCTAATCTGTTTGCTTGTCAGGTCCAGTCCTATGAACCACGGTTGTTCCGAAAAAGTGTCCTGTATTTTGTAGAACTTTTGCTCTTTCTTTTATGCGTATTCGCTGTACCACTCATTAGTTTTTTGTTGTGTTTCTTCCTTTTGAGTATCCAATACACGTCCTTGTACGATGTAGGGTTGTCCACTGCATGGCTTTCGTCTCGGGTACCTAATTTGGCCAGCACTTCCGCAATGTCATTTCCGTTTATATTCACGTGGCTAGGTATCCATTGGATTGATACCTTCCAGTGCGCTGCCGTTGTCAAGATGTCGTGTAGTATTTGTTCTCTGGTTGACGATTTTCTGGCCGTTTCTAATATTTCGCAGGCTGATTTCAAATCTGTGTAGATGACTTGGTTTTCCAGGCATTCTAGCTGGATTATCTTCATAGCAGCATGTATAGCTATTATTTCAGCTCCGGTGATACTAACTTCGTGACTTAGCCTCAGTGACGTTCTCTTTCGAATGCACTCCAAGTATATATACCTACGCCGCAGGATCCGTTTTCCTTCGAAGCGTTGGTGAAAATACGTCCTCTATTTTTATACGTTCCGTGCATGGCGTACAGTGCCAGCTGTTTCAGTTGAACGCGGTTCGTGCTCTTTTTCGCTGTTGTAAGGCCATCAAGAGAGTCTTGTATGCTAACTTGCAAGTTAAGACTGCAATTCTTGACGATGGGCATAACGCAATCAAAAAGTTGAAAATGTTTGAAATATATCAACTCCTTGTACGTTAGCTGCGATTCTTCTACATCGTTGCTAATGTTCGTCTCAACCAGCTGTCGCCCAACTACAGTTTGCTGTGCTATGTTTCGGGCTATTTCTGTACCCGTTATGTATTCTTGTCTTATAGCGGGCGGTTCTAAGCCAGCGATTGCTACAAGAGTATTTAGCGGCGTGGTTTTAGTACAACCAGTCGCTTTTCGCACACTGTGGTTGTTCAGGACTTCCAATTTGTGCTTGTTTGTTGCTGCTGCATTATAGTAGACCGTAGATCCATACTCCAATGTACTTCTAATTAGAGCTTTGTGTACATTGATCAAGATTTGCGGATGTCCTCCCTGTTTAGTTCCACTTATGACCTTGAGCATATTCAAACGTTCGTTGGTCCTGATTTTCAGATCCTTGATGTGACTGCTGAAGAAAAGCGTCCGGTCCAGCGTAACACCCAAATATCTATGGGTGTCTACGGTTTCGATAAGAGCACCGCTCCACTCCTTCAACCTCCACACTGTGTAGCGCCGTGGTGTAGAGGTTAAAAAGGGTGGGAGACAATACGTCTCCCTGCGGTAGTCCATTACTAACGATCCTGTGAATTTTCTTCTCGTTCGGCTCAAAAATAATCTTTCGATTTCTCAGGAAGGCCGTTATCCACGATATGACCTCCGGCTGTATTCGCTTTCCGTGCAAGGTTTCTTCCAGTTTGTCACGTTTACGGTGTTGAACGCATTGCTGATGTCAACGAATATGATCGTTTAATGATGATTGTTTTGTTTGATTTTGTTGACTACGTAGGATATGCAAGTGTTTGTTGATAGTCCTTTTCGAAATCCAAAGGACCTTTCTGGTAGCAGATATTTGTTTCTTCCAAAGTATCCCTTAACACGTCCAAGACTGCGGTGTTTATTACTTTTGTGCAAGTGGGAACCAAAGAAATTGGCCGTTTTCCCTCTAAATGAGTTTGGTCTTTCCCTGCTTTTGGTATTGCCACTATTTTAAAGTTTTTCAGCTCACCGTCCGGGTAACCTCTTCTCCATTGGCTGTTCAAATCCTGAGGCTGAAAATACGTAGCATTTCGTAGGTGATCTTGTCATCACCTGGTGCTGATTTTGGTGTTTTAGAACACAGAATGTGGTACCATTTTTCCTTGTCCAAGATATCGTATTCAACTGTGCTGTTGCTTAGAAGATTCTCCTCTATTTCCTCATTTGGCCCAAAGGGCAAGTCCAAAAACTGTTCTGCCATTGCTTCGTCGTCCTGCAACGGATTGTTTTCGTTTTTGTGTAACTTTTTCCCTGTAAGCCTTCCTACCATTTTCCAAAGTGCCTGTGAGGTCGTGTGCGGATTTATCTGCTCTACAAGTTTCTCGAGTTTCGCTTGTTTACCTTTCTTCTTCAGCCATTGGAACACAGCCGCCGCCTTTTTTTAGCTTGGTTAATAATCAATGATTATGTTTTCCACACTTGCTATACGGTTGAATTCTTTTCTCGCTTCTCGTTTTTCCTTCCACGCTTCTTCTACTTCCTGTGACCACCAATAGTTGGGTGTGAAGTTGTCCCGTTTCCTACTCGCACTCCTTGCCTTTTGTACCTGAACCGTCAAATCTCGCCAATTTTGGACCTTGCTAACGTCCAAATTAGCTATACTGTTTTTTATTTGTTGATTGTTGTATATCCATCTCTGTTGCGTAGTAGTGTAATCTCCTAATCTCGTTTCTATCGCCATATGATGGCTTCACACTCCCTAGTCCAATACCTTCCAATCCAATAGTCCATACAATTCGGCTGTGCAGATGGTTATATCTATAGCTGCTGATCGTTTGTTCATATGAATTGGTACAAATGTTCTACTGCCATCGTCGAGTATCAGAAAACTGTAGCTATTGATCAGATCCATAATTGTACATCCTTTCCTATCACATGATTCATCGCCCCAGGAAACATGGTGAGCGTTGCAATCAACACCCAAGATATCCTTCTTGTGTTGTTTTAAATGATTGAAGATGGAGGTAATGTCATCTTCGAGTTCATTGATTTACGGACTGATATATATCGAAACGAGAATGATATCCAACTTAGGTATACTCACCGCAACTGCTTGAGTACTACCTGATAGGCTGAGTAGGTTGATTCGAGTAAAGTTGATTGTATTCTTCAGGTAGACGGCTGCTCCTCCGTATCCGTCCTCCATTGAATCGAATACTCCGTTGAATGTTGATATCCTATACCGTGATGTTGTTTCTTGTTCGGTATGTGTCCATGTTTCCGAGATTAGTGCAAACGAATAATCTTCTTCAATTAACATTCTCTGCAACTCTTCTTTATGCTTGTGCAAGCTTTGTACATTACACGGAAAAACTTTTAAACCTTCACCCATAATTAACTCCTTATATTTTTTTTTTTTGTTTCTCTTCGTTTCACTTTTCTTTTTTTTCTTCTATTCTTTTTCTAAATTTCACATCTCTTTTCACATTAAATAGTCAAACAATCGTTTGACTAAAATTAAAATACTTTTCTGCACAATTTTGAAATTTTTCTTTCGCGTTTTCTTTAATATCCTTTTCTCCCACGAACTCTGCGTAGAAGCTCATCATTGCTGCTTGGAACTGTTTTCCCGCGTTGATGGTCGCTTTCCTTGACGCCTCTTCGATGATTTGGTTCCATTTTTCGGCTGTGTCAACCTTGTAGGGGTTGTTCAATCCAACCCCATCTGATGTATCCTTTTTGCCTTTCCCTGATGGTCCTGCTGTAGACAGAGGCTGTTCTGTTTCTGGCTCCGGTGTTGCGCGCTTTCTTTTGTTTTGTTGGTTGCTCCTTTTCTTCTCGGGATACATTTTCACTGCTGGCGTAATCTTCTGTCGCGGCAGGTTTGTTTGCTGCCATTGCTCTTTCAGGTTATTGTTGGTTGACAAACTTTGGCATCTTTTCGCTCCCTTGCAGTTTGCTTCCTTGTAGTTGTATCTTAGGCAACGCATACAGAATACTACCTTCTGGATAAATGGCTTGATCTTGCTAACGCAGCAGAAGAGCCACACCTTGTCCGAGAGACAACTGGAACGGAATGTCACTGAGATCTGATTAGTGGAAATTTTCGTTCCGTTTTCGAACCGGTTTAGTCGATACACACCGACAACTGGCACGTCGCTTTCGATGTCGTTCATTATCTCCTCCTCCGAGATGTCCGTGGGTATGCCAGTGATCACTCCCGAGATACACACCAAATGCTTCGGGATGTATGCTCTGTACATTCCATCTTCGTTGTTTACGACGTCCAATAGCTGGTTGGCTTTGACAAAGCTGTTGATAATCACCATGATCTTATTCCGGCCGATTTGTTTCATATCGATGATGTGCCTTTTGAACATCTCCATTCCTCGCAGTTTGGCACCCAATGAGTACCTGTTAATCCTCACTCCTGCTTGTTTTTTTCCGCAGCTCGAAGTACAAACGATATTCGGTGCCTGTATTCGCCGTAGTGTATTTGAACTCTTCTTTCATCGGTTCGTTCATCATTCTTTCCTTGTACTTCCCTCCACCGTCCGGTGGGTCTCCTTCCGTGACCATAACCTCAACCGATATTGCTTCCCCTCTTCACTAATTTTCAATTTTTCACTGTTTTTCAACGATATTTTCTTATGTCTTTTCACTTTCTGTCTTCTCTTCGTCGATACTTAGTTTCTAATTACTTTTTCACCGCTACAAATCTTCCCAATTTGGCAAAAACAACTATTTTTCCTCCGAAAACGAACTTGCCACCGCGCGGGAAAAATTTGGAATCGTTGAATCGTTTGCCTTTCATGCCGAGGACCTGGGATTGACAACTACTTCCCACAAACTCACGAGGCGGTCGTCGGTACCGTACATTGTTGATTACGGAGAGTTTTGTGAACAGTTTTGCCATTGCCAGGTAGGGGTTAGTGATACCGTCAAGGCACCATTCACCGTGGATCTTAGAGGATTCGGGACAAATTAGGGCTGTCATTTGACACCAGTCTTATAAACATTGTTGATGCCGCTTTTAATTGCCTTCATTATAGGTTAAAATTAAAGCAATATCCACAGAAGTAGAAAATTTTTCACAAAATTTGGTGATATAGTAGAATTAGTAAAGGGTAGTAGGGTTGCCTAATTCCGTGGTAGGTCACCATTCACCGTGGTAGTAGGGACCCATTCACCGTGTATGAGAAATTTTATTCTACTTTGTTTAAAAATGATCTAAGCAACCCAACCAAGGGAATTTTCTTCGTTTAAATTCATTTCAAGTAATAACTTGCAAGATTTTATTAAAAAAAACGAATGTTCAAATTTTCGATTTTTTCTAGATATATGGGACAATATGGGGCACGGTGAATGGAGACCATTGATTTTTAGGGTACCCATTTACCGTGCCTTTTTGTTTCAATTAAAAAGTACGAGCCATCGTACTTTCTTGTTAAACTTACTTCGGTAATGCAAAATACATACCTGATATGTGAATTTAATTGCTTCTTGGTGGAATAAAAACGTTACTACATTTAGTTTATCGCTTAAATCACCATAGCGCAGTTTTCGTTTTTTCACTATGAATGCAGTGAACGAGCAGAAACCCGCTTCATGTAAACACACTTTAGTGTCAAAATGATACTTTTAAATGTTTCTAATGAGCGTTTTGACATGGTAAGAATACATTAGTATTGTATTGGTGAAATTGAAGGGAAATTGTCATATCATTCAATCATAATATGGAAATAATGAAAAAATATTCCAAGGCACACGGTGAATGGAGCCCCCACGGTGAATGGCGCCTTGACGGTACAAAACTTCAAAAATCGCTATAACGATTTTCCGAAGTATAGAAACTGTAATGTAACTAATAATTGTAATTGTAATTGTAATTTATTAGCAATACGATAACCTATTAGCTTAAGCTTTACATCGGGTCAAGGAAAAACAAACAATTAAAAATACATTGGAAAAGCTAATCTAGTTACAAAATTGTTAAGAAATACTAATTTCGATTGTGAATTTAAAAATTGAATTTGATCTTTATCGGTTCATATTTCTTAGGGCTATTTTGAATGTTTCCATCGAAGGCTTGGTTTTAACATCCGTTGGTAGTGCGTTCCAGAGCGGTATTCCGTGCACCAGGATGCTCTTCTTCTTGCTCGTAGTGTGTAGATGCTGCAAGATGTACTTTGGAAGCAGCTTGTTCCAAGCTTGCCGGAGGAAACAGCATATGCGGTGATTGTAATTGCAGAGCAGATCATGACCTAGAACTGTGTTTCTGACACCTGCAGTGGTTTGAAATCGGTTCAGTTTGAAAACAAACCGAATCGAAGCCTTGAAGCATCTCTGCAGTTGCTCCTTCAGCATTGTTGACGTACCGGGGAAGTAGACAACATCGGCGTAGGTGAAAATTGGCACCACCACCGATCGCACCAAAAGCATGCGCACTTGTGTCGATAGCACTGCAGAGAAACGTCGGAAAGTGCGAAGACAATTGAAGACCTCCATACACGTTTCGTTGACATGTTCTTTCCACTTGAGATTGCAATCCATCACAAGGCCGAGGTTGGAGACTGAGGAACTCAGCGCTATTGGTTCGTTGCAGAAACGGATTACATTTGCAGGTATAACCCGCCCTTCTTTACAGAAAACTATAGCCTGAGTTTTCTTGGGGTTCGGCGTGAGAGAGTTTTCTGCTGCCCATTCGGTGATCGTTGTTAAGTCTTCGTTTATGATGTTGACTAATCGGTCTACTTCACTGATTGGTCCAGACACATAGATCTGAAGATCATCAGCATAAAGATGGTATTCGCATTTCAGGTTGGAAGGCAGGCTGTTTATATAAAGGGCGAACAGAAGAGCACTCAAGCATGAACCTTGGGGCGTTCCATCGACGAGTCGCCTCTCAGAAGATACTGCATCACCAAGTTTGACAATCTGGCTCCTTTCTTCGAGAAACGATTTTACGAGGCCAACAGCAGATCGATCGAACCTAAACTCTTCTTTCAATTTCCGTTGCATCTTTTCATGGTTAACGTAGTTAAATGCTAGAGAGAAATCCACCAGAACCATGACCGTGCAATAGTTGTTGTCAAAGTGGCTGTAAATGTCGTGTACTACTTTAGTAAGGGCAGTAGTAGTACTGTGGTGTCTGCGGTAACCAGACTGGTGTTTTGATAGCTGTGGAGGATCCGATGCATCTAGGTATTCTGTTATCTGCCTAAGCAGAATTTTTTCCAAGATCTTAGAGATGGCTGGCAGCACACTTATAGGTCTGAAGTCTTTTGGTTCGATAGGATTCGTCGTTTTTGGTATAGGTGTTACTATGGCCTTCTTCCATATCGTTGGAAACCGCTGGCTGCGTATTACTTCGTTGAATAAGTTCACGAGCAATGGTAGGACGAAGGGGCAGAGTAACTTCACAAACGAGATTGGTACTGCATCTGAACCAGTAGCATTGGTGCTGATTTCGTATATCTTACTTGCCACCTCAGCTGCGTCTGTAGTCCTGAATGTGAACCGGGGGTTAACCTCGTTGGTACGTTCATCCTCCATACGGATTGGTCGTTGCTGTACCGGTCTCACAGGGTTAGGGAAACCATGTTGTTGTTGAATATGTCCTTCTGCAAAAAATCGGTTGAGATGGTCTGCATTTACAGAAGCATCCGCAGAGTTCTTTTTGGCATTGTTGTGAATACCATCTCTTTTGAGATTGTTCCACAGTTTTTTGGCAGGGAGATCCGGGGAGAAATTTCGTTCTGCATATTGCCTTTTTGCATCAGCGATAAGTGTGTTCGCCCTGTTACGCTTCGCACAATAGTCTTGCCACTGTTGGTCACCACGTATTCGGTTCGGATTTCTGGAGTACAATTTGTAGGCAAGGTCGCGGACAGCTATTGCTTGTACTATCCTGTCGGTGATCCATGGGGTACGCTGATCTCGAATGAAGATGGTTTTCTCCGGAGCATGACGATCAATAAGAAACTGCAGCTCCGTTGTTAACAGTTGAGCTTTGATGTCTACATCTTCACACTCCAAGATTCTTCTGTGCTCTCTGGACTGGAAATCTACCTGAAGATTGACTTGGTCGACTCGCCGAAAATTTCTGAAAACAGTTCGCTGCGGGGGGGGGGGGGGGGGCTTACTTATGCGAACATCAGCAATGAGATACAGTCGGAACCCGCTCGTTGAGCCACAACCTCCACCCAACCAACGAATTCGATTCGCTAGTTGGGTGAAGTGACAGCAGCACAAGGGGCGTGCGCATTGTATTTTTAAAATCATGTTTAGGTTGGAAGCAAAAAGGAAAAATTTTCAATTTGTTTCACATTTAGAGCAAAACTGATACGTTTTGCAAGATACATATATGGCCAATGCGAGAAATAATTATTTTCACCCATTTTTAGTCGGTGAAGTGAAAATATAGATGTTTATGAAACCACCCGGACCAAAAGCAAGCACAAAACGCTTTCAATGATCGACAAAATAAAGATTACCGATGTTTTGCATTTGTTTCGAAGTAATTGTACATATTCTTTTTTTTAAGAAATATGAAATAGAAATTCTTTTCGATTATCAGTAAAGTTTAAGAAACCAAAAACTCATTAGCTCGCCCCTCGGAATTACAGATTGGTTGTCATTTTCAGTTTGACATTGAATTATGACATCCAGGTACTTTTTAGTTGGCTGACAGCTCAACTAACGGGGCCCCAACTAAAAAGTCACCCAACTATTAAGCCCCCAACCAGCGAGTCATGACTGTAGATGATTTCATGATCCGAGAGTGTGTTTGTTGTTGTGGAGGATTTCAGAATCGACTGTGGACAGTCGGTCACCAGTAAGTCGATAGTCGAGGCGGTGTTGTCCGTGATTCTAGTTGGAGGAGTAGTCAGCACTGTGAGGTTGAACACTCTATGGAGCTGATGGAGTGCTGTACCATTACCGGAAGGATGTTGAGCGGAGATGTTGATGTTGAAGTCACCGATAATGTATATCCTGTCGAAATTCAGCTCCAACAGATCTAGCAGAAGTTTTTCGTAATGCTGTACGAACAGCTGATTGTTGCAGGAGGGATTGTAGAGAACCACAATACCAATGTTCAAGTCGTTAATTTTTGATTTAACAACCAAATATTCCAAACGCTGGGCAATTGGTACTGAGGGATCGAACGAGGATTTGATGATGGGCGTAGCCTTTATGCTTTTTGCAACGTACAGTCCTACTCCTCCACAGGTTTTCGCGCCCCGCCCTCTACCTGATGGAAGCGAATGTCGAAGGAAATTGTAGCCAGGGATGTAATAACGATTTTATATTAGTCTGTCTATGATTACCATAAATTAAATTCCAGGAAATATGTTCAGAAAAAGCAACTTATGTTTCTGTCCTACACACATTTTCATTGTGAATAGACCTTCACATTTTTTCCATGGTATGACACTGCTTCTGAAAGGAAGGTCCACTCAACCATTATCAAAGCGAAAGCCTTCTATCAACTCAATAGATCAAAGTCAATCACAGCATCTCGCAAAGAAGTCTAAATACCATTAAATTAATATTCTCACAATGGGATACGCACAGATTATGGAGCTACTGTCCGACAAAAGCTCTGTACGCGCACATGCTCTAAACTGCACAGTTTCCAAGTACCCAACAACAATCTGATGTCTGGCAGACCTGCGCGGCAGACCGACCTCTTTGGCAAACGGCAGCCAAGCAAGCAGTAGTTAAGTGAACCTCCACCGCGAGATGACTTTCCATATTTCAAGTGTCAGTTCGGCTGACAGTTGACTCCCATATATGCAGTCAGGGGCAGAAGAAAAGATGACGGCTGGCGTGCACTATGCGGTTCATTGCAGACTCGTTGGGCCCCAACAATTCATCGACCAAGATCGGCTAGAAGGGGGTCCTCCCAGGCGGTTGCCGCCGTCGGCAGCAGCGCATCGAGACCAAATAACATGAGCGATAATCTGCAAGTCGCAGGATTAATATCAGGTCGTCGGTTATCCATCAAAAGCCCATGCAGTCTCCTTCTCTTTCGCTTTGAAAGCCTACCTACCGATATGCACATAAGCTTAGAACCAGTGCGCGGGGTACACAATCACCCTCCGATCGGATACAATTGTCGACAGAAATATTTCAAGCACGTTTCGATTTTCTCGATGCACAGCCAGATTTGCATACCATAAATCATTACGCCGCCCGATCGTTTTACGGGATGGCGATTTCTCCCACTCAATCAGGGATGCCAAATCAAATTGTTCAAAGTTCTTGGCGAAAGTACAGGATTTCTAAATTGTTATGTTTGACAGGTGCTTCTTGTTATTCTTCTTCTTCTTCTTCTCTACCTTCATATAAAAAAAAAGTATTTTTTTTTGTTTATCTTGAATATTATCTTTCTTAATTTGCCATAGAGTCCTTTTTCTAAGCCACTACGATTTTTTTTTAATTTTGGAACTTTATTTTGATTCCTAAAATCAACTTCAAGATTTTTTATATCAATTTTTGATAGCCGGGTAACTGCTTGACAACACTGACGAGGGGTGATTCAACTTAATGCTCCTATACAAATTTTAAATTGATTCCATAGACTGCAAACTTAGAAAATGAGGTTATCTTAATACTGATAAAGAAGCCATTTGGGAAAAAAAATTGACTAAGGCAAACGTTCAAAATAGAACTCTCTGCCCAAATCATCAAGCTCTAGCCCAATTAAAATCAAACACAAAATATGGCACCATAAAATTATGATATCTGGCATCACTACACTTCATGAACTCAAACAGGGGTTCAGGGAGTGAGGAATGTATCGGAAAATTCAACTCGACTCCCGAATGCCACACGGCATCCATGCTGACCTGGAACCGATCTACTGCATATGCAAATCGCCATAGAAGTACAAAGGCACTTGCGCGAGCGAGCGTGCCCAGTGGGGCAATGGATTTTGAATGATCGATACTAATAGAATTAAGATCTTGTCATTATCCGGGCTTTATTGGGCGATTCAGGACAGCATACCTACCAGGTCTGCGCAAAAGCGATCTGCGTAAAATTGGCGGCCACAAATCAGCGGGGGACTTCGAGAGTCCGAGCACGGGTAGCACTTTGCATTGTGTCGGATGCAGTTTGAATTCTTAGGATAATTGAATGGATGCTTTTGAAAGAAGTTGATGGACGTATTTAACCCTGATTGGATAGGTTATGCCGGTTTATGATCATGCTCCCGGTGGAGTACAGTCGAGTCTCTTACTAAACGAATTCCTATTAAACGGACTCCTATTAAACGAACTCCTACTAGACAGGGGTGAGCGTTATAGGAGACTAAGAGCTTATGGGATTTCGGCATTTTGGGGGTGTGGCCTATTATCTCGGGTGTGTTAAGAGTTAACGCAATACTTTCTTCGGCAAAGTTTTAGGGCTTGATAAAATCTACCATTTAGAACTTTGGTTCATATGATTAGTTGGCAATTTGGCCGCTAGAGGGACCATCAACAATTTGATGCTAAATTGCACTACAGGAACCATATCAGGTTGTCAAGCAAACAGCTGCGACAGCTCAAGAACCTGATAATTTGGAAGGATAGTGTCTTCGGGAAAGTTGTTGGGTACGCCAATAACTTACTGACGATGAGTTGCGAAGTTCGAAATTCCTCCACTGGGCGGCGCTAGTGAGCAAGTAAAATTTCAAAACCTCATATCTCAGAATCCCGATAACTTAGGAAGATGGTGTCTTCGGCAAAGTTGATCAGTATGACATATACTTACATAAAAATAAACACTTGTTTCGCAATTCTGCCACTAGGCGGCGCTAGTGAACATGCAAATTTTAGAAATCTCATAGCTCAGAATCCTGATAACTTAGAAAGTTGGTGTCTTCGGCAAAGTTGATCAGTATAACATAAACTTACATAAAAATAAACACTTGTTTTGTAATTCTGCCACTAGGCGGCGTTTACAGGGTTTTTTCGTCTTTTTTCGATTTTTTTGGCGGTTTTTCGGCTTGGCAAAACTAGTGTCGCTCCCCCCGATAACTTAGAAAGGTGGTGTCTTCGGAAAAGTTGATCAGAATGACAAGAACTTACATAAAAATAAACACTTGGTTCAAAATTTTGCCACTAGGAGCCGCTAGTGAACTTTCAAATTTTAGAAATCTCATAGCTCAGAATCCTGATAATTTAGGAAGTTGGTGTCTTCGGCAAAGTTGATCAGTATAACATAAACTTACATAAAAATAAACACTTGTTTCAAAATTCTGCCAAAAAAGGCGGCGTTTACCTTTTTTTTTTCGTATTTTTTCGACTTTTTTGGGGGTTTTCGGCTCAGGAAAACTAGTGTCGCTCCCCCCGATAACTTAGAAAGATGGTGTTTTTGACAAAGTTGATCAGAATGACATAAACTTACATAAAAATAAACAATTGTTTCGCAAGTTTGCCGCTAGGCGGCGCTAGTGAACATACAACTTTTAGAAATCTCATAGCTCAGAATCCTGATAACTTAGAAAGTTGGTGTCTTTGGCAAAGTTGATCAGAGTGACATAAACTTACATAAAAATAAACACTTGTTTCGCAATTCTGCCACTAGGCGGCGCTAGTGAACATGCAAAGCCGAAAAACCGCCAAAAAAGTCGAAAAAAGACGAAAAAATCCGGTAAACGCCACCTAGTGGAATTGCGAAACAAATGTTTATTTTTATGCAAGTTTATGTCATACTGATCAACTTTGCCGAAAACACCAACTTCCTAAGTTATCAGAATTCTGAGCTATGAGATTTCTAAAATTTGCAAGTTCACTAGCGCCTCCTAGTGGCAGAATTTTGAAACAAGTGTTTATTTTTATGTAAGTTTATGTTATACTGATCAACTTTGCCGAAGACACCAACTTTTTAAATTATCAGGATTCTGAGCTATGAGATTTCTAAAATTTGCATGTTCATTAGCGCCGCCTAGTGGCAGAATTGCGAAACAAGTGTTTATTTTTATGTAAGTTTAGGTCATACTGATCAACTTTGCCGAAGACACCATCTTCCTAAGTTATAGGGATTCTGAGATATGAGGTTTTGAAATTTTACTTGCTCACTAGCGCCGCCCAGTGGAGGAATTTCGAACTTCGCAACTCATCGTCAGTAAGTTATTGGCGTACCCAACAACTTTCCCGAAGACACTATCCTTCCAAATTATCTGGGTCTTGAGCTGTCGCATATCGTAACGTTTGCTTGACAACCTGATATGGCTCCCGTAGTGCAATTTAGCATCAAATTGTTGATGGTCCCTCTAGCGGCCAAATTGCCAACTAATCATATGAACCAAAGTACTAAATGGTAGATCTTATCAAGCCCTAAAACTTTGCCGAAGAAAGTATTGCGTTAACTCTTAACACACCCGAGATAATAGGCCACACCCCCAAAATGCCGAAATCCCATAAGCTCTTAGTCTCCTATTAAGCGGATTCCTATTGCGCCCCCCGACCAGTGATCTTATAAGAGTCTCGACTGTATTTAGCTAAGTTGATATCTTGAGTTTTATGGTTTTGCAGAAAATCCACATCTAGTTTCCTAGTATTTTTTTTCAATTTTTATGCGTAGTGAATTCAAGTATAGTATTCATCAACTGAGGGGGTTAGATGCAGAGGGGTGTAAGTGACTAAAAATTCAAAATTGAGATATATATCCTACGTGATTCTACGAGATCAACTTTGTTTGTTGCCGAAGACCCGTAATTTTTAAAAAATGTTTTAGCATATTTTCACATTGAACGAAAAAATGACGCTTAACCATGGATAAGATTTGTTTGGAGGCAAAGGGGTGTAAGTGCAATATTATATTAATATTATTTCTAAAAAATCAACATATAATACTTTATCACGAGTCGATGTCCATATATGATCCCTTTGTATATGATTCTAATCATGTCTTATGTTATGGGACCACGGCACTTCCAGCGGTCAATTTCCAGCACACAAGTTCTTCGAAGAAAACAACAGTTCTTCACGGGTGAGCAATGAAAAATTACAATACATCATAATCTTCGTCAGTATTCAGATTGATGTAATTCACACAAGTATTGTGTTATTCAGTTTTTCTTCATATTTTTTTATCAATAGTAATCAAACATCAAAGTAATACAAACAGGAGAAATGGCTCCTGTTATTTTGAAAACATACGAATGCATACATACAAAAATATTACGCAGGATGTGCACTATGGATTCATGTACGCAGTATACCTCAATGAAGGTGCGTGATTACGTCAGATCTGGTTCAAGTCTTGAACGTTCAGTTTAATTTTTGTTATGATGAATAGGTGCGCGTAAAATCGCCAAATTCGTTGAAGTTTTCAAAGAAGATTTCTTGGAAAAAAATGGTTTGCGGTCTAACAAATTATGTTGATTAATTACTTATTATCGCCCACATTTTTTCCCGGCTATTGGACCATCTTCAGGACTCGATACCCAAATCAACACAATTTTGTATAAGGTACACTTGGGCAAGTTGAAACGGGTGGGGCAAGATGAAACACGAAGTTTTAAAATAGATTTCAATACAATTTGGAAATTTATCCTCCGCTAAAAGATTGTTTGACTCAAAAAGTGTTATGGGGCTGTCCATAAACCACGTGGTCATTTTTTTGGGACTTTCCAAACCCCCCCGCGGGTCATTAGTCCATACAATTTTTTTTATTTGTCCATACAAAATGGTCATCAGGGTCGTGCAATTTCGAAAGGAAAACATGACGTACGACGACTGTAGCAAATCGTTTCCCATGCGAACGGACTACTGTGATGCTTCATCTCTCACCCAGCAACACACTCGTTCGTTGCTGCTACAGAAACAAGTGTGTATGAAACATGGGATGATACACTTGGATTTTCGTTTCATTTATGAGTCATTGAAATACTTCAACATGCTAAAAACACTATTTTAACCACATTTTTAAATAGTGGTGCACGCCAATAGAATGATAATTATGTTTTATGAAAGAGGATAACTAATTCGACCACTTAAATCCAATTAACCGGCGCCCGTAACCATTGAGAGACTAGCGCGCACCAGTGAGACACTAATGCTCTGACGGGTGAAGCACAAGCAATGCGACCGGGTGGGAGACTACCGAGTGCTACGATGAGTGGAAAAGTTTTTTTTAACGACCGAGTCATTAGAAAAATGTATGAAACACTTGAAGTGACTCATTCAAATGTTGCATGAAAGTGTATCATTGAAACGAAATTGTACGCCCCTGATGGTCATTGCCCGAAGACCCCCCCCCCCCCATGACCACGTGGTTTATGGACAGCCCCTATGGCGATCATACTGTTTATCATCATTAGAAAACATCATGTTTACCCGCTGTTTCATCTTTCCCCACCCGTTTCAACTTGCCCCGGTGTACCTTATTTTAAAAACTATCGGGTTGAAAAGGTTAACACTGTCTGGTCCACTTTTGTGTCATTCGTTACATCTGACATGATTATTTCCAAATGAAATAACGAGGCTACCAAATAAACGAATAAGTTAAAACAGTTTTATTGAATCATTTCTAGGCTTAAGGTGAAGATCACCAGCGGTCACTTTCCAAAAAAAGTATTTTCTCAAGTACAAGTTTATAGATACCAGTGTTAGCTTTAGTCTGAAAATGCTACTTAGTGTTCACTAAGTAATCAAGCAGCAAGAAACAATTTCTAATCAATTTGTTCGATGGATTCCTTGATTACTGCTCAAGAAAATCGAGAAGAATGAAAGACGGCAATTATGGCGGCTAGCTTGATACTCCAGCAGTCTTGTCCATAACAAATAAAACATGTGTTAGTAGTACACATTTTCCTTAGTTTTACATTTTTTATTAAATCAGTTTGAAATTTATTTTTTAGATTGCATTACAAACAAACAAAACATTTTACTAGGTGGCCTTTTTGTCATATCAGGGTTACATCGAGTTAGGCCTTCAATATCAAAGTAGACTTCATAAGCTTTTCTGATTAAACCATTTTTTACCTGTATTTTCAATAAGGAACAAATAATATTGATTTGAAGTCATCTTTCTGTATCGTTAACTTACAACAACATTATATTTTCAATTTTGGGACACTTTTAGCATAGTAATATTTGAGTCTACATATAGATGTGCAACCTTATTGAGGATTTGTTTGGCAGCAAAGGGGTGTAAGTCAGTAGTTTAGTGGTAAAGGGGTGTAAGTGCCATTAACAAAAAAAAAACAATTTTCATATTCGAAGAAAACCAACGTATGTAATGTTTCTGTGCATCTCCAATGGTGGAGTTACTTGATAGTAGCATGTAGACCTGTGCGCCGACTATATTTTGCTCGGCGGCGGCGTGGGGGCCATTTTTGACCGGCGGCGGCGGCGTCATCGGCGTCACGCCGGTGGTAGCTTTCGGCGGCGGCGGAGGCGGCGTGAATCGGCGTGACCAAAATTTGACCAGAAATGTTAACATTGGCAAAGCAAAGAAGTTGCCATTAAGCTCTAGAATTCGTAGTCAGAAGCTGCCAAACTTCATAATAAGGACACACTGTTGAAACTAACGAATCCCCGAATGGTTTCAAAGAGGAATTTTTGAAACCATTTCAGAAGAATCCTTAAAGAAACTTCTGAAGGAATCCATCAAGAAAATTCTAGACTAATCTCTGCAGGAACTGCTATATGGAGGAACCCTGAAGAAACTTTTATAGGATTCTCTGGTGGTTCGAGAATTTCTCTTATAGAGATCCCTGCAGAAATTTCTGAAAAAGTGTCTGATTGGAGTTTTAGAGGAATTTCAGAAGAAAACCAGCATGAATATTCTAAACAAATTTCAGCAGAATTTTCCAAATGAATTCAAGCAGGAATCCCAAGGGAATGACAGCAGGCATTCTCAAAGGAATCCCGACTAGAAAGTTCTAACTAAAATATAACATAATTATAACAAACCATGATATTTATAACTCATTGTGATATAATTATGTTCAACATCATTGGTGTTTTTATAATCAAATAACTTAAATATATCATATTATGCTATAAATGTTGTTTGGCAACAAATTGTAATATAATATAGTTTTGATTTTTAGATATATGGACAATTATGTTACAAAATTGTATGTATTGTATTGTATGTACATTTTGATAGAAACTAGTAATTTTGAAGCTAATATTCATATCCCATTAGGTAATATGTTTGATCTTATTATAACATAATTGGTTATTATCTAGATAAGATCAGTGTGGTTTTAACTATAATTTTAGTTAATATAACATCATCCTGCATCTAGTTTATAACATAAGAAGTTATTGAAAAATATTATAACATCACAACACCATATGATATAATCTTGATATAATTTTTTAGTTGGGATTCCAGGAGGAATTCCTAACGGAATTTCAGCAGGAATTTCTGAAAAAATGCGAGGAGGAATCTCCTAAGGATTTTTACGAGGAATGAACAAAAAATATCCTGCAGAAATCCTAAGAAATTTTCAGCAGGGATCCTCATAAAAATTCCAGTGGAAATTTCCAAGGGAATTCCATAAAGGATCTCCAAGGGATTTCTGTGAAAAAGGGATTTCTAGGAGAAATCCCCGATAAAATTTCAGCAGAAACCCCCGAAGAAATTCTAGAAGGAATACCTGAATTAACTTAAGGAGGAATGCCCGAATGAATTCTAAGAGGAATCGCCGATAGAATTCCAGGAGAAATTCTCGAAGGAATTCCAGGATGAATCATCGAATGAATTCCAGGAGGAAACCCTGCAGGAATTCTTGGGGGAATCTCCGAAGAAATTTGAAGAGAAATCATGAGGAAATCCCGAAGGAATTCCCCGAATGAATTTTATGAGGAATCCTCGAAGGAAGTCTAGAAAGAATCCCTGAAGAAATTACAGATGAAATCCATGCAGAAATCCCAGAGGGTGCCTCCGAAGGAATGGGGCACGTTCGGTGTAGTACTAGATTTGTAGTAATGAGCTGAATTTTTGTATGGTGAGAAGGTCAATTCTCCGTTTCTGCAAAGAAATGGTGCAAAAAGCGTACGTATTATGATTCCTTGCCTAATTTGATGATGTTTGAGTAAAACTTTGGATAACTATGTTGTTTATGTTGCAAGAAATGGAGGAAACAACAACACTGTTGCCCAAAATTTTGCTCAAACAGCATCAAATTAGGCAAGGAATCATAATACCCACGCTTTTGGTACCATTTCATTGCAGAAACGGAGAATTGACCTTCTCACCATACAAAAATTCAGCTCATTACTACAAATCTAGTACTACACCGATCTGTCCTATTGGGGATAAACCTCCGGGATAAATCTCTGAAAGAATTACAAGCGGAATCCTCAAAGGTGTTTCAAAGGAATTCTAGAGGGAATCTTCATAGGAAGTCCAGAAGAAATCGCAAAAGAAATCCAAGAAGCAATCTTCGAAGGAGCTCTAGGAAGAATCCTCGAATACCAGGAGGAATTTTCGAAGGAATTCTAGAAGAAAGCACCGAAGAAATTCAAGAACGAAACCCTGAAGGAATTCCAGGAGGAATCCTGGAGTTATTACATAAGGAATTTCTGAAGGAATTTCAGGAAGAAACTCCGATAGAATTCTAAGAGGAATCACCAAAGAAATTCTAGGAGGAAACCTCGAAGGAATTCCAGAATGAATCCACGGCGGAATATCAAGAGGAATCACCGAAAAATCCCAGGAGGATTTCTTGAAGCAAGTCCATGAGGAATCCCCAAAGAATTCCTAAAAAAAATTAAGGGAATTCGAGAAGAAAGAGAACCATAAAAATATCCAGGAGGATTCCTTGTAGGAATTCCATGAGAAACCCCAGAAATAATTCTAGGAGGGTTTCTCGCAGGAATTCCAAGAGGAAACTCCGAAAGAATTTCAGCACGAATCCCAAAAAAAATCCAGCAGGCATCCCTAAAAGAATTCTATGGGGAATTTCCAAGCCAATTAAAGAAAGAATCTCTAAAGAATTCAAGGAGGTATCAACGAAAAATATCCAGAAGAAATAACTGATGGAATTTCTGAGATAATTCTAGAAGGAATCACCAAAGAAATTACAAGATTAATCCCCAAAACAATTCCAGAAGAAATTCCTGGAGAAACTCCATGAGGGATCCCCGAAAGAATTCCAAGAAGAACCCCCGAAGGAAGCCCAGAAGGAATACCCGCCGGAATTCCTGGAGGAATTCTAATAGATATCCTCGAAAAAAATCCCTGCAGGAATTCTGGGAGGAATCTCCGTAGGGTTTTAAAGGGAATCCCCAAAGGAAGTCTAGGAGAAATTTCTGTAGAAATTCCAGGAGGATTCCCGAAGGAATTGAAAGAGAAATTCACGAGTGAATTCCAGGAGGAATCGCCGACCGATTTGAAGGAGAAATCACTGAAGCAATTTCAGAAGGAAAGTCCGAAGGAATTACAGAAGGACTCCTGAAGGAATTCAAGAGGAATCCCCGAAAGAGTTCCAGAAGAAATTACAGAAGGAATTCTTCTAGGAATCCCCAGAGGAATTCTCGGAGGAAAAGAACTCGAAGGATTTTCAAAGAGAATCCCCGACCGATTTAAAGGAGAAATCACTGAAGCAATATCAGAAACAAATTCCGAAGGAATTTCAGGAGGGCTCCTGAAGGAATTCAAGAGGAATCCTCGAAAGAGTTCCAGAAGAAATTCCAGAAGGAATTCTTCTAGGAATCCCCAGAGAAATTCCAGGAGGAATCTTCTAAGCAATTCGGAGGAATTTCCGGAGAAATTCCAAAAGGGATCCCCGACAGAATTGCAGGAGAAATCCTTGAAAGAAGTCTAGGAGGATCCCCTAAATGAAGTCCAGGAGAAATTTATGGACGAATTCCATGAGGAATCCCCGAAGTAATTCCGGGAAGAATCTCCGAAGGAATCCTAAGTGTAAAAAATCCAGAAAGTAAATCGTGAAGCAATTCCAGGAGGAATCAACCACGTAAAATTAGGAGGAATCCCTGAAAGAATTTTAGGAGGAGTCCTCGAAGGAAGTCTAGGAGGAAACCCCGAAAGAAAATCTAGGAAGAATCTCCGGAGGAATCTCCTGGATCTTTCCGGGTAGGTGGAAGGATTTGCAGGAGGTTTTCTCCAAAAAAATCCTAGAAGAATTCCAGAAAGAGAACCTTGGGGAATTTTTATAAAAACTCCATTAAAAATCCCTCAAGAATATCCTAGAGATATAATCCTGATTATAATCCTAAGGAAATTATTGAAGGAACTCCTACAAGATTACCTGAAGCAACTCCTGTAGGAATTCCTGAAAGAGCTTCTGGAGAAATCTCTGATGTAGCTCCTGGAGGCATCCGTGAGTCTTCCTTTAAAAAATCTCAATCTCAATCTACAATCTGAAAGAACCCCAGGAGGGATCACTGAAAGAACTTCCGGAAGAATTCCGAAGAAACTTCTCGAGGAATCCCCTAAGGATACCTACCTTGATACCTTGTTGGCTACAAAGTAACTTTACTCCAATGCCGAGCGTATAGTAGAGCACCATCTTCGTCGGTCTTGGGCGATGTTCCTCCAGTTTCCCCGAACGTGTAGGGATCGTAGATCTTCTTCAACCGCGTGCAGCCAGCGAGTTCACGGCCGCCCACGAAGCCGCCTACCTCTACCGGGTTCTCTGCTGAATATTGTTTTCGCTATTCTTTCTTCCGACATTCGCACTACGTGTCCAGCCCACTGAAGTCTGCCGTATTTTATACGTTTCACAATATTCGCATCTTCGTACACTTGGTACAACTCGTGATTCATGCGTCTGCACCACACTCCATTTTCTTGTTTCCCACCGAGAATTGTCCGCAGCACTTTGCGCTCAAAAACTCCAAAAGCTTTTCGGTCTACCTCCTTTAACGTCCACGCTTCGTGACCGTAGAGGGCAACCGGAAGAATCAGCGTCTTATACAGAGCGAATTTTGTTTGCGTTTGCAAGTTACGGGATCTAAGCTGGCTACGCAATCCGTAAAAGGCCCTATTCGCAGCTGCAATACGCCTTTTCACTTCACGGGAAACGTCATTGTCACATGTCACAAGTGTTCCAAGATAAACAAATTCTTCAACAACTTCAAACACTTCCCCATCAATCACTACCTCAGCACTAACACCACTAGGCCTGCTTCTGTCTCTACCCGCTATCATGTACTTCGTCTTGGTAGAGTTAATCGTCAAGCCATCCTCGCTGTCTCTCTCTTCAGAGGAGCATAAGCTTCCTCCACTGCCCTACGATCGATGCCGATGAGATCAATATCGTCCGCAAAACCGAGGAGCATGTGCGACCGTGTGATGATAGAGCCATTCCTCTGCACGCCTGACCTCCTAATCGCTCCTTCGAGTGCAATGTTAAACAATAAATTTGAAAGAGCATCCCCCTGCTTCAATCCATCCAAGGTCACAAACGACGTAGACACTTCGTCCGCGATCCGAATACTTGATTTTGATCCATCCAGCGTTGCGCGTATCAGCCTAATTAGTTTCGCCGGAAAACCATGTTCTGACATTATCTGCCAAAGCTCATTTCTTTTCACTGAATCGTACGCTGCTTTAAAATCAATGAACAGATGGTGAGTCTGCAAGTTATATTCCCGAAATTTATCTAGGATCATCCGCAGGGTAAACATTTGATCCGTCGTTGATCGGCCCTCACGAAAACCAGCCTGGTATTCGCCGACGAAGGACTCCTCAAGAGGTCGCAGTCTGTTGAACAGGACACGCGACAGTATCTTATACGCCGAATTTAAAAGGGTAATCCCTCTGTAATTGGCACACTCCAGTCTGTGCCCTTTCTTGTAGATTGGGCATATGAGGCCATCCAACCAACTAGTGGGCAATTCTTCATCCTCCCAAATCTTTATAATAATCTGATGGATTGATTGATGTAGCTGCTCGCTTCCGTGCTTAAGAAGTTCGACCGGGATCTCGTCCTTCCCAGCAGCCTTGCTGTTTTTCAGCTCCTTAAGGGCCTTTTTAACCTCATCCAGTGTTGGTGGTTCCACTGCTTGACTGTCATCCATTATGTTTATCCTGTTCCTGGGTGCTCCTTCGCTGCTACCATTCAACAAATCTTCGAAGTGCTCCTTCCACCTGGCTGCCACCATTGTTTTGTCTGTCAGCAAATTTCCTTCCCGGTCATTGCACATGGCGGGCACTGGCGCAGTCTTGTGCCGCGCGCCATTGACAGTTGCATAAAATCTCCGCATATCGTTCCTGTCCATACTTTCCTGCGCTTCAGCAATAACACTCTCTTCGTGTTGCCGTTTTTTCCTGCGGTGGATTCGTTTCTCTTCTGCTCTTGCAACCCTGTACCGCTCTCTGTTCTGCCGGGTACCGGCCACTAGCATTCGACTTCTGGCGGCATTCTTTTCGTTCGTCGCTCGTTGGCAGTCCTCGTCAAACCAACCATTACGTTGGCGTCGCTGAGCGGTACCAATCACCTCTTGCGCTGTTGTTGTCACTGCTTCGTGGATACTTCCCCACAAGCTGTTGACATCTCCAGATCCGTTGGTCTCTCCTATCCTCTCGTCTAGCTTCTGATGGTACTGTGCAGCAACCCCTTCGGCTGACAAGCGCTGGATATTGAAACGCATCGTCCTGTTGTTTCTTGAATTCGTGACGCTGGATAATCGCGCCCGAATTTTAGCGGCTACAAGATAATGATCCGAGTCGATGTTCGGGCCTCTGTAGGACCTCACATCTATGACGTCCGAGTAATGTCGCCCGTCGACCAGCACGTGGTCTATCTGGGAGCAAGTGTCACCACTCGGGTGTCGCCAGGTGTGTTTTCGGATATTCTTACGTGCGAAGTAGGTACTGCTGATTGCCATCCCTCTAGCAGCAGCGAATGTCACAAGGCGCAGACCATTATCATTGGTAACAGAATGAAGGCTTTCCGTTCCAATGACAGGCCGAAAGAAACTTTCTCTGCCGATCTGCGCATTTGCATCTCCGATGACTATTTTGACATCTTGTTTTGGGCACTCTCCGTAGGCCTTATCAAGGCTCTCATAGAACTCATCCTTCATGTCATCGGGTTTGTCGTTCGTTGGCGCATAGATGCTGATCAGGCTGTAGTTGAAGAACTTGCCCTTCATCCTCAACACACAGATTCGGTCGCTTATCGGCTTCCACCGAATAACTCGCTTCATCTGCTTCCCGATCACTATAAAGCCAACTCCACGTTCTGCCTTATCGCCGCCGCTGTAGTAGATGTGGTACTTGAATGAAGTGTTGGCGATGGGATCCACCGCTCGGAATTCGCGTTCTCCAGTTTTGGGCCAGCGTATCTCCTGGATAGCGGCCACATTAACGCCGACATTACGCAGTTCACGAGCCAGGAGCCCAACACGTGCGGGTTCATTCAAAGTTCTCACGTTCCAAGATCCGACTTTCCAATCGTTGTCCTTTATTCGTTGCCGGGTCTGTTGCCGTTGAATCAATCCGTTTACTCTACTATTGCTTTTCTGGGTGTTTGAAGGTTTTCAGCAGGCTACCTTACCGGGGCCGCGCTGCCTACACTGCGTTGAAGGGGCTGCCTTCTTAGGTATAGCTGACGCAATACAGCATTTCATACTCAGCCGCTGGATGCCAGAACAGACGCTGTTTGAGCCGCACCTCCTTGGTGAACGGACGCTCGGATCGTACCTCCTCAATCTAGCTGAAGTCAGAAGGACAACAGTGCCCAGGCTGCACTACCAGCTAAGCACACAACTCTTAGCTGGCGGTCTTTGTCATCGTTTGACCCGTGGAAGCATGAGGTAGGAACTTGTGAGGACCAGAGCTATGTTGGATGCTCTCCTTATCGACTCACCGTTTTGCAGCCCGATCCCCTAAGGATATCCTGAAGCAATTTTGGAAGGAACTCTTATACAGGATTCCCTGAATAACTCTGGAGTAATCCCTGAATTCTCCTGGACGTATCCTTGGATCTTCCTATATGATTCTTTGGAGGAACTTCTTCAGGAATCCCTGAAGAAATTCAGTAGGAATCTCTGAATAAACATCTGCAAGAATCCCTGAAACTGCTGGAGGAATCTCTGATGAAATACCTGAATTAATTTCTGTAAGAACTCCTGTTGGAATTTCTAAAAGAACTTAAGAAGGAATCCCTGTAAGAACTCCTAGAATAATTTCTTATGACCTCCTGCAGGAGTTGCTGAAAAAACTTCTCACTGATTTTTTGATGGATCTCCAAATGGCATTTATGAATCCTCCTGAAAGAATCCTTAAAAGGACTTCTGGAAGAATACCAGAACGAGCTCCTGTTGAAATAGCTGAGGAAACTTCTGAAGGAATTCCTAATGAACACGTGTCGGCATCCCTGAATCCTCCTGGAGCTATTAGGGAGATCCCTGAGCGAACTCCTGGAGAGACACCCGAAGGAACTTTTGGAGCAATCTTTGAAAGAACTCCTAAAAGAGTCTATGGAAAAAAAATCTTGAGGCATCCCGAATTCCAAGAGGAATCCCCGAAAGAATTTCACCAAGGATTCTTGAACAAATTCCAGGAGGGATGCTAGAAGCAATTTCTGTGGGAACCTTTGATGAAACTCCCGGAGTGATCCCTGAATTATCTTCATGAGCAATCCCTACAGAACATCAGGAGAAATCCCTTGTTGGAACTCTAGCGGAATTTCTGAAGGATCTCCTGGACTAGTTCCTAAAGAAACTCCTGTAGGAATTCCTGAAGGAACTCCTTCTGGAATCTTTCTGCAAGAATTTCTAAAGACACTTCTGGAGAGGAGGAATTCCACGGAGTCATGTCAGTCGATCCTGAGCGACCATTTCAAAAATATCTGAAACTTTGCACAGTTTTTCAATTTCATATAAATCGCCATTTTTTGATATTAAACCTTCATATTCACTCACGACTAACTTTTCAAAAGGGTGTATGCGAAAATAGTTCTAAAATATTCTAAAAGCTGTACATCAAAAACGGATTGTTCGATTGTTATAAATTTTTCAGCAAAGTTGGATAACTAAATGATGATTCCTTAGAAAATATACACTGTAAAAAAATTCTTTTTCTACTTTGAAAAAATATGATATTTGTCACAAAAACTCAAATATCTCAAAACCCTATCTTTTTACCAACTTCAATTTTTTAGGGGAAATGGCCCATTATATCAGCTATCTACCATAAAATTTTGGTGATGGTAAACTGATAAACAAAAAAGTTATGACATTTCAAACATTTCACAATTTTTACATTTAGTAACAAAAAAAAAATTTTTTCTGTGTAAATTATTTCGAGAATTATATTTTGATGCTGATTTTATTGTAAAGGCTACCGCCTGAATTAAACAAGTTGTTTTCATGATACTTTAGTTTGATTATTCGTAATTACTATAGTATCTATTTGAAACTTAGACGCGATCCAGTGTTGTGATCAAAAATATTGAGATTGTCATACTTTTTATTATACGTGACTGGTGAAAAAATCCCTTGATAGTGTTGAAAAGCTGTTGATTATAAGAAAAATGGAATTGAATTTATTTTTAAGACAAAAGCTGTATAATAAAAGTTTTTTTATACGCGTATACGTCTAGTTTATCCGCAAAAAAATCCCTCTTACACACTTATTTCTGAATTGCCTGTTCGGTACTTTTTTGACGAGATTATAACAGCAGTACGATCTCGGTAGTTTCGGTAATCGATTTTACTGAGGCTCAGTAAAACAACTGTCAAAATCGTATGGAAAAGGTAAACAATGCATTTTTGCTGAACGAGTTCGGTGCTCAGCAGTTTTAATCTCGTCAAAAAATTACCGAACTCGGTAATCAAAATTAAGTGTGTAGAGAACAGACTTTATGATCGGAAGAATGCGAGTAACTTCAACAACAACAAATGCATAAGAGGTACATACCACAGACAAACAGACGAAACGCCTAGAACAATTTTAGTGAAAATTCATCGCCCAGTTCACACTATCACCACCTGGTGGAAATGTTTCACGAAACACTGCGTTGTGCAATATCGTCATCAGAAGGCGCTAGTGTGAAACGTCAAACGCAAAGAAAAACGATGGGCGCTCTTCTTGTTATGAAAGCCACAACCAAGATTCAAAATGATCGTTGAAGGCGTGGTCAATGAAAATTTCGCCAGTGTTACGTTTGTTTGTCTGTATACATACCTGACAATGCTCACGAAAAAAACAAAAAAATACTACCGCTATGAATATTAAAAATTGTATAGTATTTTTTTTCTTCAGCCACCAACACCAAACAAGTAAGTTAAAATTAATAAGTGATTTTGTTTATTATAATCTAACGAACAAGATGAACAGTCGCTTTCTCAAAGGTCTTCAACTCAACGCTCTCTTGTAGACCGTTTGATGAAAAAAAATGTTCAAAAGAGTTACGAAATCTTACCGAAAGCACCATAGATAAACTGAAAGAGACTGGTTATGCCCAAATGTCCACATTGTGTACAAAATTACGCATTTGCACGTCCTGCCGTCTAGAATTTGACAAACGAGCCATCTGTATATCATCGGTAAAGCAGGGCGCAGGAAGTTCGAAAACGACAACAACTGAGAAATTGCCATCAGCGACATCTGTTTAAACAATTTAATTACGCCCCTTTTCAAAAATGCCCTGTAATATTCTTCAACATCTATACCCATTTCAATATTTTTAACGTTGCAAAACACGCTTTCAACATTCATCTTGAAGAAGAGGGAAAACACTTGTCCTCAAATGTAACAGCAAATTAATGAATAAACGACTAATGCGCGGAGGGCGTGATAAAATCGGAACATTACGGTACATAGTATATTATATTATATGTATATATAATATATAATAAAAACAACTTGTTTTACTCACGCAAGGCCATTAACAATAAAATCAGCATCAAACTTCAATTTCCGGCCGAAATAATTTACACTAAAAAAAAATATTACTAAATGTGAAAATTGTGAAATGTTTGAATTGTCATAACTTTTTTGTTTATTTTCATGGTAGATTGCTAATACATTGGAACGTTTTCTCTAAAAAATTACGTTGGTAAAAAGATAGGGTTTTGAGATATTTGAGTTTTTGTGACAAAAATGATATTTTTTAATGTTAAAAAAGATTTTTTTCACAGTGTATATTTTCTTAGGAATCGCCATTTAGTTATCTAACTTTGCTGAACAATAAAATCAGCATCAAATCGCGATTCCCGGCCGAAATAATTTACACAGAAAAATTTTTTTTACTAAATGTAAAAATTGTGAAATTTTTGAAATGTTATAACTTTTTTGTTTATTAGTTTACCATCACCAAATTTTTATGGTAGATTGCTAATACAATGGACCGTTTTCCCTAAAAAATTCAAGTTGGTAAAAAGATAGGGTTTTGAGATATTTGAGTTTTTGTGACAAAAATGATGTTTTTCAATGATAAAATAGATTTTTTTTCACAGTGTATATTTTCTTAGAAATCACCATTTAGCTATCTAACTTTGCTGAAAAATTCATAACAATCGAACAATCCGTTTTTGCTGTGCATATTTTTGAATATTTTTGAACCATTTTCACATACACCCTTTTGAAAAGTTAGTCGTGGCTCTAAATAAAAATTTGATATCGAAAAATGGCGATTTAGATGGAACTGAAAAACTGTGCAAAGTTTCAGTTCAATAGAAAATCATGAATTAAAAATTTTCCTTAATTTTGATGCTGTTGCTTGGAATCGCTCAGAGATGTAAATGATGAATAATTAATAAAATCTAATGAACAAATTAAAAAAAAAAGTTCTAAGAGAGGAGAAACCAATTTTTGTAGTCAAACTCTTATTATAAAGATCATGAGATTTTTGAATCTCAACTTTATGTAAACTTAATTTTGTTCTTGCACTGATCACCGGCGTGAAAAATGAAAATCGGCGGCGTGACAAACAGCGGCGTATGGCGCGCCGCCGATACCCTGCACAAAATTGTCCGAAGTTGCATCCCCACCACAAGTGACAATCATGTAATTACCAATTCGAAGTCATTTAGGTGCTCCATTGTAATGGGCTGCCACAGCAATCCACGATATGGTTCACAGTTCATCGCCCCTACCAGGATCTCGTCGATTACGATGAGGAGCATTGATCACCGGAGGCGGTGATAGTATAATATACATCTTTGCCTCACTCTAGAAATGACCCGGATAAGATTGGACAAGACAGCGTTGTGAAGTACTCTGCACAAAAAATGCTGTACTGTGCTTTAATGAGTCCGATGATTTTCTCGGGGACAGCCTTGCGCCTGAGACCTCCCAAAATATTTTCGTGATTGAGCCGGTCGAGAGCTTTTTCGTAATTAATGAACAATAGGTAGAGAGACTCTTGGGATTCATTGATTTGCTCCAGGATGATACGATGCATGAAAATATGGTCCACACAGGATCGTCCAGTACGGAATCCTGCTTGCTGCCGTCGGAGAGTTGCGTCAATCTTCTCATGTATCCGGCTAGGGACCACTTTGTAAAGGACTTTGAGAATACACAGTCAATACACAGTAACGGCTCTACCCCATTTGGCATAATGCCATTTGGCATAACGCCGTTTGGCATAATGCCATTTGGCATAAAAGCCATTTGGCATAACGGCCATTTGGCATAATGGCCATTTGGCATAACGAATATTATGCACATTCTTACCAAGAAGGCTGTTCTTTGTGCTATGCCAAACGGCATTATGCCAAATAGCCATTATGCCAAATGACCAATATGCCAAATGGCATTATGCCAAACGGCGTTATGCCAAATGGCATTATGCCAAATGGGGTAGAGCCCACAGTAACATGATGCCCCGCCAATTATCGCATACAGTCAGGTCACCCTTTTTAAGTACCTTTACTAAGACGCATTCCATCCAGTCGGCGGGAAATATCGTGGTTTCCCATATGTTACAGAATATTTGATGCAGCAGTTGTGCGGATACTCGGGGTCAGCTTTGAGCATCTCAGGTGATATGCGATCGACCCCCAGGGCTCTGTTCGATTTCATGCCACGGATGGCTGTCTCTATCTACTGAACTGATAGAGCTTCGGTGTTGGCACGGGTTAATGCGTCGAACCCTTGGTGGATCATGCTGAGGTGTTGGCGTGACCGACACTTGACAAAGATTTCCAAAGTACTCGAACCAGCATTCCAACTGGTCAGCCGGGTCGGTCAGTAACTGTCCAGACGTGTCTTTAACGGGCATCGTAGCATTCACCTTGGTCCCACTAAGGCGGCGTGAGACATCGTAGAGGAGACGGATGTCGCCTGTGTTTGCGGCTTTCTCACCTTCTAGCCGATGATTGTCCACCCACGCTCTTTTGTCCCATCTACATGAGCGTTTCACTTCCTTCTCGAGAGCCGAATAGCGCGGACGGGCTACGGCTTTGGCTCCTCGTGTATTCGTTCGCTCTATCGCGGCTTTGGCGTTCCTTCGCTCCTCTATCTTCCTCCAGGTATCATCTGTGATCCACTGCTTTCTTTGGGTGCGTAGCTCACCCAAATTATTCTCGCCGGTGGCGATGAAGGCGTTCTTGATGGCGCTCCATTGATCTTCTACGTTTCCACCTTCTGGAATATTCGCAGCACGGTTTTCTAGCTCCTCGACAATGGACCTTTTCACCGCAGCGTCTTCCAGTCGGCGTGTGTTGAACCGGCGCCCGATTTTCTCCTCCTGTCACTGGATCCTGGCAATGCGCAGTCGGATCTCGCCGATTAGGAGATGATGGGCGGACGCAATGTCGGCGCTACGTTTGTTCCGCACATCAAGAAGGCTCCGTCTCCATTTTTGGCTGATGCAGATGTGGTCGATTTGATTTTCCGTAACGCCATCACGGGAAACCCATGTCACTTTGTGCACTGATCGATGAGGAATGACCGATCCCCCAATCACCATGTCATTGTCGCCACAAAACTCTGCAAACAGCTCTTCGTTTTCGCTCATTTGCTCCTGGACATCTTCCAGAAATTATGTCAGCAATTCCTCCAGGTATTTCTCCAGCAATTTCTCCCGAGATTCCATCAGGAATTGCTTGAGGGATACCTCTAGAGATTTCTCCATGGAATCTTTTCAGGAAATTCTTTGAAGATTCTTCCAGGAAATCCTACGGAAGTTTCTCCAAGGATTCTTCCTGGAAATCCTCTAGGGATTTCTTCAGAAATTTTTCTAGAATATTCTCCAGGAATACCTTCAGGAATTTTTCAGGGATTCCTTCAGAAATTCTTCCAGGATTTTTCTAGGAATACCTTCTGGATTTTTTTCCAGAAATTCTTCCAAGAGATCTTCCAGTTTTCCTTCCAGGAATCGCTGCAGATATTTCTCTAGGAATTCCGCTAAAAACTCCTCTAGGAACTTTTTCAGGGATTTTCCAGGGATTTCTTCGAAAATTCGTTCGAGGATTTCTCCAGGAATTCCTCCAGGATTTTCTCAAGTGATTATTTCAGAAATAGAAAAATAATAGAATAGAAATAGAAATCTCCCAGAATTTCTCTTAGAGATTCCTTCAAAAATTCCCAAAGAAATGCCTCTAGTATTCCTCCAGGTATTCCTCCAGGATTTTATCCAGGAATTTCTCCAGGAGTAATCCCAGGAATTTTTTTTTTTTTTTCCCTGTAGGGGTAATCCCAGGAATGGAATTCTCCCAGGAATTTCTCCAGGAATCGCTCCTTGACATCTTTCAGAAAATATGTCAGCAATTCCTCTAGGTATTTTTCCAGGAATTTCTGCCGAGATTCCATCACAAATTGCTCAAGGGATTCCTCCAGAGATTTCTCCATGAAAAATCTCTTCAGGAAATTCTTTGAAAATTCCTTCAGGAAATAACCAGAAGTCTCTACAAAGATTCTTCCAGGAAATCCTCTAGGGATTTCATCAGAGATTCTTCAAGAATATTCTCCAGGAATTCCTTCAGGAATTTTTCAGGGATTCCTCCAGGTATTCCACCAGGGATTCCTCCAGAGATTCCTCCAGGGATTTCTTTACAAATTTCTTCAAGGATATCCCCAGGGATTCCTTCAGGAATTCCTTCGAGAATTTCTTCAGGAACTCCACCAGCAAATCCGCTAGAAATTCCTCCAGGAATCTCTCAAGGGATTCTTTTTTCCTCTGGAGATTTCTCTAGATATTCATCCAGTAATTCGTTCAAGAAGACTTCTTGAGATTCCTCCAGAAATTTCCACAGGAATACCACTGGGAACTCTTCCATTTATTCCTTCGGGATATTATCTAGGAATTTCCCCAGTAACTTCTCCAGGAATACCTCCAGAAAATACCCCAGGAATTTCTTCCGGAATACTCCTGGCATCCTTCAGGAATTATGCCAGCAATTCGTCCTGGAATCTCCCCTGGAAATCCTTTAGGGATTTCTTCAGACATTTTTCCAGGAATACTTTCAGAAAATTTTCAGGGATTCCTCCAGGAATTACATAAGAACTTTTCGAGGGATATTCCCATCAGGGAGTCCTCCAGAAGTATCTCCACGGATTCTTTCAAGAAATCCTTCAGGAATTTCTTATGCGATTTTTTTTTTCAAAAATTTCTTCAGCAATTCCTTTCAGAATTCCTCTGGAGATTTCTTCAGGAATTTCTCCTGGAATTCTCCCAGGGATTGTTCCAAGAATTCACCCAAAAAATTGCTCAAGGAATTCCTCCAGGAATTACGCCAGGAGTTTTCTTAGAAGTTTCCTCCAAGGATTCCTTCACAAATTTCTTTAAAATTTCCTCTGGGATTTTTTAAAGAGATTTCTTATAAAATTTTACTAGGGATTCCGCCCAGAATTTTTTCCAAGGAATCTTCCAGAAATTTGTCTAGGATTTCTTCCAGGATCTTCTCATGAGATCTCTTCAGAAATTTCACTAGATATTCCTCCCATAATTTATCCAGGAATTCGTACAGGTTTATACTTACAGAAATTTCTTCAGGAATTCAAAAAGTTTTTAAGGAATTTCTCCAGCGAATAGTTTTGTAAGATAATTTAAAATGGACGCATACAGGAACCAGGAAATTCTAGGTTAGTCCTCAAAAGAGTTCGTAATTTCCAAAAGAGTTAAGCTATAATTTCTGATAAATGTTTTGTAGACATTGACAAAAAATCAGAGCAAAATAATGCACGAATAAGCGCTGAGATGAACCAGCCTCGGGCTGAAAATCTCATAAATAAAGACATAAAAAAATGCACGAATAAATAAAAATCCTTAATCTTCCAGAAATTGGTCACCGCTACCAGCACCACGTTGATTTGTGGAGATCAGGCGAGCTTTTTTTAACGTATTGTACAAAATTCAACAGCGTGGCTGCTGAAGGGTTAAATAAAGCTTTTATAATATATATAATATTATTATATTCAATTTCATTGTGCTGCGTTTAGTTATAAAAGCTAGTAGGTACATATTTACTAAGGGTGCTTTCCCCCCACCCTGACCGAAATTCTGGCTACGCTCTTGCATGAACATGAGCATAGATGACCGTACAATTCGTAGTTGCTACTCCGTGATTGATCAGAACAGTCGAAATTGCACAAGGAACCAACAAACGGAGTAGCTACCGCTCTCAATGTGCACAGTTCGAGAATTCCAAACTTAATTAGTCAATAACGGCGCCGTCCACGTCCTTACGGTCATCGAGGAAGGGAAGGAATGTTAGTGTGACGAACGTTGCTACTAGAGACCGAGATCACTTCATTTTCTCCACGACTGTAACATTAGGGTGGGGCTTATTTCAAAAAATCTTTCCGATATCCCAAGTGGAAAGTGATCTACTTGTCGAAATAAGTGAGCTGTACAAAAATGAGCGATTTCGGTTGATATTTAGGGGTGGCGCAAAGGGTTCAAGTGAAATTTTTGCTAGAACAAACTTTCAAAAAACCTTTCAAATTTAATTTTCAAACTTAATTTTTGCGATATCTCCACTGGTTTCTGAGATATTTAAAAAAATGTTTTTCAGTATTTTTTTAGTTGGATATCAAAATATGACATTTTTTTTCAAATATCTCGGAAACCAGTGGAGATATCGCAATTTTGAGAATAAATTTGGAATAATTGGGTTCTAGAATCACCGATTTAGTCTAGTAAAATTAAGTTTAAAAATTAAATTTGAAATGTTGTTATAAAGTTTTTTCTTGCAAAAATTTCACTTGAACTCTTTGCGCCACCCCTAAATATCAACCGAAATCGCTCATTTTTATACAGCTCACTTATTTCGACTAGTAGATCACTTTTCACTTGGAAAGTCATATATCGGAGAGATTTTTTGAAATCAGCCCCACCCTACTGTAACATTCACAAAATCAGCTTGTGCGTCCACAAAATCGTGAAATTCGCAAAAAAAAATTGTACGGCAATCTAGCCAGGTTTACTAGTGATATAGGTAAACAAAAAATATCGACATTTTGCATCTAGAAGAGTGGAAGAGCTATTTTTGTGAATGTGTAACTGTTACACATTTTTGGTGTGGTCTGCAAATTATGCACTTATGAGTAGGGCTTACACATTTTAGGTGCTAAGCGGTTTTAGCGTGTAAGATATAATATTTTCTCACGACGAATAAAATTATACCGGTTTGACGTTTTCTCCTATACACCCGATTCTTTTTTTTTTTTACACGGGTCTGGTTTTTGCAATAACTCAGTCAATTTTCTACCGATTCTAATGAAATTTTGTACACATGTAGGCACGATTAGTACTATCAGTGTACAAAATTTCGTAAGAATTGGTTAAAAATTGACTGAGTTATAGCAAAAACCAGACCCGTGCAAAAAAGAATCGGGTGTATTGAGGAAAATAATTCAAATTTACAATACCACGCAAAATATACTAAATGTGTTATTCTTTTAATCCAAATAGGTTCTAATATATCGTAGGGTAGGTAATCATGAATTGAACCAAATTGCGGCTTTCTGAAGCAGCGGCACTTTTGATCGATTTTTTCATCCACATGGAAATAATTTACTACGGTAAGGTCTCACGTATATGAAAGCCACGGGTATTAGCTTTCCGTAAAGTGGCAAAAAGTTAACATTTGCACCAAATTTCATTGAGAAATTCAATTATTTGTCAATTGTGATTTTAATCTTAATTTGAACCATCGTAATCATAATTTGAACCAATTTTAATCTAGATTTGAACTAGTGGCGGCAGCAGCTCGGGCAATTCCCGCAACAGCCAATTTCATGCTAAACAACTAAAAATCTCATGGATCTGCTAATTCTCATAACTCTTTTTCATTAGGCAGTGGAATTTCAGCTCAGAATGTTCGGAATCCTTCAGGAATTCGAAAACTTAATTTGGAATTTTCCATCGCCCAAGAGTAAACAAAGCAACCACTAGCGCAGTCTGCAGGTCAACACTGGAAGCTCGCCCCCATTCACTAGTTCAAATCTAGATTTCAAATGGTTCAATTCAAGATAAGATTCTCCAAGTAAGAATTACTTAAATTTGATAATTTTATGACAAATAATGCGGAATATTATTCGGTTGGTCGATTCTACGATAAATAAGCTTTCATTTGACGTGTTCACATATTGCGTGTGATACAATGCATGAGCTGTACGAGTGCACCGAAAATGTGCTTTCTCTGGGGGGAAATGGGTGGAATCTCAGTGATTTTTCAATTGCCTATTTTTCATGACAAAAACGCTTTTTTCAATGCTTTTAAAGTCCATGTTATCAGGTTATATTACGGAAAGCTGTTTACAATCTTTTTCGGGACAATATTTGCCTAAAAAGTACGTCGTTTTAATGAATTTCGAAATGGTTCAAATTAAGATTACAATTTAACTAGTTCAAAGTTTGATTTCTTACCCTATACGAGATATTGAGAACAGAAGTAGAAAATCTTTAGATAACACATCTAAAATGTAACGACTTTGATGTAAAAAAATAATATTTTTTCGAAAAAGATTCAAAAAGTGTCAATCCATCATAACTTTTATCTATGTTCAAAAAGTGCCTATTTAAAAAAAACTGTTTAAGCAATTATTTTTTGTTGATAAACGTTCAAAATTTCATTCGATTCGGTTCACTGATTTCCGAGATATGACAGTTCAAAAATTGGTTGTCTAAAAATAGTGCTTTACGAGAACGGTTCTTGTTACGCGAAAGATTAACCAATCGAGTTCAAATTTGTACCAATGATGCACGTTGACAATCAGTCAAAATTTGAGAATGCACTCTATGAAAAGTTACAGCTTGTTGAACTTTTTTATGAGAGAAAAAAAAAAGTTATCTAACCCAAATATATTGGCCTTTCCTTGTAGTTAAATTGTTAACAATTTTGGTAAAGCTTTGTTCTGTTTTCAATATCGGAGTTGAGCCGGCTATTATTGTAACGAAACTACAGATAAAAATTAGATCGCTAAATATAGACTGTTTCAGAAATTATAAATACACTAATTATTAACTGCCATTTCAATTTGAGCACAATATCCAAAAAAGTTTCTTCTAGCTCTTATACTAAACATGCCAACGACGCAAATAATACCAATTTTGTTGATGTTTGTGGTAGAAGTTAAAAAAATAGGGCTCTGTAAACTAGATGATTAAAATTTGAAGTTGCACAAAGTGGTCAGAAAATGTAGCATAGAAGAAAAGAAAAAAATCTCACAGATAAAATATTGAATTTCGAAACACAATAAAAATTGCTGTATCGATAATAAAATATATTTCTCGATTGGTAAGAGTAATTTTTAGTGGAATATTTGATCAAGAACCACCATTACGGGCCTTCTCAATACAAAACTTTTTGTTTCAAATTTCTCATCAACACCAGTAGCAACAAACGTTAATCAAACGAATGTCTTAATAACTGCTTACTGAAATCCTTTTTATGGTATGACAAGCTTTGCCATCTGAAGGATCGAATGAGCTGAAAAAATCAGTTCGTTTTGATTAAATGCGTTCAAGAATGCTAAGAAACTGTGTGGTAGTTCTTATGTTCCGAAGAAAACCTTAAAAAATAAGAAACTTGATCTCCGAAAAAATGTTGTGGAAATGCCTTTATTGATTTTTCCCAAATTTTGATCAAGGCATTCCTTAGACAACTTGTTGAGAAAGCGAATATGATAAAAATTTAGATAATTTTTGGTATTTAGTGATAAATAATGTTGAAATCATTAAAAAACACCTTTGTGCAAATGCAAATTTGAAAAATTAAGTTATTTTTTAGAGAACTCGACTGTTCTTCAAAATATCAAGACAATTTAAAGGAAATATAAAAATATGGAGTACAATATGCAATACTCTGAAAGAAGTTGGTAAAAATCATTAGTACATTTCATTTAAATTAATAAACAAAGTGTATTTATAATTTCTGAAACAGTCTATAAACAAAAATCCCTAGTAAATTTCGCAGTAAATGAGATATAAAATCTGCTGTTTGCATGCTGCAGGGTACCTGCAATGGGACATCTTGGATCGTAATCGTACTTTCGCGATCCTCGCATTGCTGACTGCATCATCCAGCACGCGTATAAATATTTATGAAGATGATGAGCTCCCCGTACATCGCGAGGTGTTTATAAATATGGGCACACAAGTTCGAGGTCATTTTAATAGTGACCTTTATTCAGCAAAGCGGGACCTCTTGCGCAGCATCCAATATCCCATGTGAGTATAGTGCCGAACGAGAGAGTAGGTATGCGTTGATCTGGGCATGCGCGCGTTGCGTTCCTCGTTCGTCCCGCCAGGATAGTTGGGGAAGCATGCACCATTGCCGTTATTAGGCGTAAGCGCTCACGTATATAGGTACCTGCTGCATATAATTGGTGTAGCCTTCGAAGTTCCATCTTCAGCTATGGATATGGACGGCATAACGTCCACGGTGCAGGGTACCCTATGGGAGCGCCAGCCAGCATTGACCATGGTGTGGCACAATTTTTGCTTTCCACCGGGGAAGAACAACGGTCGTGGGTTTAACTCGCTCTTATCCAGTCTGATAAAAGATATATTCAAATTGCATCGAGTCCAATAAACATGAAGATTGAGTTTAGCACTTCGGTGCGACGATTTAAGGCAATGGTAATCGGTGTGCTGAACCTGTTGTGAATTATTTATGATGCAGCACCGAGATAGAATTTTCTCACACCAGGAAAGGCTAGAATCTGTATAGGACTGTGAATGGACGATTCAAATTTGTTCAGAGACCATTTTGGTGAAGTGATTAGCCATTTTTCGAAGCAATTTGTTAGCGATCGGGACGGAAATTTCGATTGCAAATGAAGGCTTATCCAATTTAGGCATTTTTGTAATCTGATCAATTGAAATCGACCTCATAAAATTGCACCGCGGGTTAAGGGAATAAATAAGATTTTCCCTGCAAGCCGATTGGCCATTTATCTAATTTCAGGTGAAGCATTTTCTCTTTCCATACGCCCTCCGGCCAGGCACGTTGAATGCATCCAATATGGCCAATACATTTTGCGCACAGACAATAGATGATCGCGCGACGACTGGCCAGGATCGTGGCTCATATCTGGTTAAATCGATATGTATAAAGCGAGAGAGGGGGAAACATTTCTATTTCGGCTCAACCGATGATAAAAGAAAAGCGATGGCTCTCGGTGCCCCCTTCTATCGACGTGCGCTTGCGCGCGCGGATGTGATATCCGTGATAATCGCCTCGAGGGACTCATCTGGTGAGAAGCACCAAGGAATGCGGCAGCGGTGCCGAGTCAGAGCTACTAAAATGTTGAAACAAAAGCATACCGGTCGTGAGAAAATGGAATCAACCACTGAACCTCTAGATTGAGATAGGATCATTGAGCAAATGAAACCGGCCGGGGAATTGTGTTAGGAGTGTCCGAGGAAAGCATAGTAAGGTATTTTTTTTTGCTGCCTCAAATTAATCCTGTTACATCAGATAGCAAACAATGGAGTCACATTGATGATGTCCGTTAGCGTGATTAATGGCACTAGAAGGAGAAGACGCTCAGTCTATGAGTCAATATCACTTTCGAAAATTACAGTTTCACAGCTTGAATTTTTAGTTAATTGTATTATTCTAACGGATAAGCACACACAATCTTAAAACATGCCGTGGCGCTTTTTTTTCGAAGATATCTAAAACATTTTTCAAAATATAGATTTAAACATGAGCTGGTGTCGCTGGAAATTGAATCGATCAAATGTTAAGTTAAGAGCGGTAATATAATTCTTACTATATTAACTTTTAACTGCTTCTTACCGAGCATAATAAATAAATCTAAAAAATATAATTATTTAGTAAATCAACTATAGATGTCAGTGACGAAAATTCCAGGGTCATTGTCATAAAACAGTGATTTGTAACAACAGCACAACAAAGAACAGCAACAATAAACCATCTTTGCAGACTTATGCAAAATGGTACAGCGCAAGTGGCCTTGGTACAAGAACCTTACTTTCGTAAGGGAAATTTCTATCTAGGAAACCTTGTGAATCCGGTGTTTGCCACTTTCAGTAAACATGAAATGGCAAACTCGCGTGTCATGCCTCGAGCCTGTGTGCTTGTCAACAACGCAATAGTTGCTACACTCATCTCTGAACTAACCACCAGAGATGTATGTGCTATCACAATTGATGTATCTGTTGGAAACCTCAACAGGAAATCCGTCTATTGTTCTGTGTATTTACCGCATGATGAACCATCCCCTACGGATGCTTTCAAACAAGTCATCGCATACTGCACTTCAAAAGGCCTTCCGCTAATTGTTGGCAGTGATGCTAATGCTCACCATATCATCTGGGGCAGCTCAGACATTAACTTGAGAGGCTCCAGTTTGATGGAGTACTTAAGTAGTACAGATCTTGCATTACTTAACATAGGCAACCGCCCAACCTTCATGGTATCTGCTAGAGAGGAAGTGTTAGATATAACGCTTTGCTCTAGCAGAATTAGTCACGAGCTGACCAATTGGCATGTGTCAGATGAAGAATCTTTATCTGACCATCGCTATATCTTTTTTGAACATTTAAATGTTACTTCGCAAACATTGCTTTTCAGGAATCCTCGGTCAACAAACTGGGATCTTTATACTGATTTGGTTGCAGCCAAATTTCATGGATATTCACCATCCATTGACACTCCTAGTGAGTTAGATGATGCCGTTGATACTACAACGACCTTCATCATGGAAGCTTTTGAAGAAGCATGCCCTCTACGGTCTGCGAAGATCACAAGAGGAACCCCTTGGTGGAACTCTGATCTGGCGAAACTCAGGAAACAATGTAGAAAGAGTTGGAACAGACGACGTTCGGCTGGTTCGGGGGCTTTCAGGTCGGCTCGCAAGGCCTACAGGAAAGCTCTCCGGTCTGCTGAACGATCCGGCTGGAAAAACCTTTGTACAAGTGTTTCCAGCTTGAGTGAAGTCAGTCGGTTAAACAAAATCCTTGCGAAATCTAAGGATTTCCGGGTGAACGAACTTCGTTTGCCAAATGGCGATCTGACTTCCTCTGATGAGGAAGTTCTGGAATGCTTATTCAGCACACACTTTACTGGATGTGTGGATATTACATCTTCGGATGATCCTGATGCCTTTTCTTGTAGTTATGATTCTTTAGCTTCGGCTCGGAGTATTGTAACTATAGAATCGATTGAGTGGGCTCTTAATAGCTTTGCTCTTTTCAAATCTCCTGGGGCAGATGGGATTTATCCTATTTTGCTTCAGAAGGGATTTGATTATTTCAAACATGTTTTGAAAAAAACTACCTGTTTGCAGTTTTGTTACAGGGTATATTCCCAAATCCTGGAGGGATATTACTGTAAAGTTTATTCCAAAAGTGGGTCGTGCGTCGTATGAAGAAGGAAAGAGTTTCAGACCTATCAGTTTGACCTCTTTTCTTCTTAAATGCTTAGAACGCATTGTGGATCATCACATCCGTGATGTTCATCTGGCCAACGTGCCTCTTCATGTGAACCAACATGCCTACCAATCTGGTAAGTCCACTGTGACTCTTTTATACAAGGTTGTTTACGATATCGAGAAAGCATTCGCTCAAAAGCAATCTTGTTTGGGTGTTTTCTTAGATATCGAGGGTGCCTTTGACAACGTGCCTTTCGATGCCATATTGGAAGCCACACGGAGTCATGGTATATCTCCAATGATTTCCAAATGGATTCACCAAATGCTCAAAAACCGATATCTCTTCTCGACATTGCGTCTAGCAGGGATTAGGAAATTGAGTGTTTGTGGATGCCCCCAAGGGGGAGTCTTATCACCGCTTTTGTGGAATCTCGTAGCAGATACGCTATTGAGGCAACTCAATAATAGCGGTTTTTTTACTTATGGTTTTCCGACGACTACCTAACATTGTTAGTTGGTATGTGCATCAGCACCCTTTTCGACCTGATGCAAAACGCCCTTCAGGTAGTTGAGGGTTGGTTTCGCCAATATGGCCTTTCGGTTAATCCGAGTAAAACATCTATTGTTCTTTTCACGGAAAGGCGAAACCGTAATGGCGTTCGACCTTTGCGTCTCTTTGATTCTGAAATCGATGTGACTGAACAGGTAAAGTACGTTGGAGTCATTCTTGATTCCAAGCTTTCCTGGACACCTCACATTGAGTTCAGAATCAAAGCTTGTATGGCCTTCGGGCAATGCCGGCGTACTTTTGGTACAACTTGGGGTCTAAAACCCAAGTATAGTAAATGGATTTACACAACTGTGGTTCAGCCAATATTGGCTTATGGATGTCTTGTGTGGTGGCAAAAGGGTGAAGTGAGAACGGTCCAATCAAAATTAGGCCATCTCCAAAGGATGTACTTAATGGCGATGTCTGGAGCGTTCTCTTCAACTCCTACGGCAGCGCTAGAAGTTCTCTTTGACGTTGCCCCACTACACATTCATCTCAAACAAGAAGCCCTTTCTTGCACTTACCGGTTACGGGTACTCGGTCTACTAGAGGAAACTCCTGTGAACCGCACATCAACACACACCTCGTTGTTTCCACTTTTGGTGAATTGGGACAAAATTGTCCTTGCTCCAAGTGATCTTACAATTGCTTGTAATTTTCCATATAGGACATTTTCCACGAAATTCCCTTCCTTTTTTGATTACAACGCATTAACTCTATGTTTGTCTGTGCTTTATGTCTCATATTGTTCAAGTACTATTTAAAAATTCGGAAAATAAGTTTTGCTTGCACCTCTGAGGGCCCCCAGCAATCCGCTCCGGCTCTGGGATCCCACACTCCTAACATCGGGCCTGTGAATGATGTTGACTTTATAGACGTTAAACTTCAAATATTCATCATTACTCGGAATCTCAAAGTCCAGCTTCAGACGGGAATTGTCGTCAAAACCCAGGCTGCTGATCTTGAGCCTATGGCAGCCTACGGGGTGTGAAGTAGGCCGTGTCGATTTTTGCAAAATTGCGAATACACAATCCCGAATAGTCACAAATGGTTGCAAATGGACTCAAATGAAGCCCAAATGAAGCCTCTTATATCTGCCCTGGATCGCGAGCTGGAGAAATTTGAAATTTTACTTGACAAAGAGTGCCACTTAGCGGTGAAATCACCAACTAAATGTTGAATCACTAGATTGTTCTTGACTTCCTGAAGAACTTTGCCGAAGATGACCCTCTTCTATCTGCTCTGGATCGCGAGCCAGAGAAGTTTAAAAATTTACTTAACAACTAGCGTCACCTAGCGGCGAAATCACAAACTAAATGTTAATTCATTAGATAGCTCTTGACTTCCTGAAGATCTTTGCCGAAGACGATACTTTTCTATCTGTTCTGGATCGCGAGCTAAAGAAGTTAAAAACTCTACTTAACAACTAGCGCCACCTATCGGTGAAATCACCAACTAAATGTTGAATCACCAGATGGGTTCTTACTTCCTGAAAAACTTTGACAAAGACGGCACTTTTCTATCTGCTTTGGATCGCGAGCTAGAGAAGTTTAAAACTTTACTTGACAACTAGCACAACCTAGCGGCGAAATCACAAACTAATTGGTGAATCACCAGATTGTTCTTGACCAACTGAACAACTTTGCCGAAGACAGCATTGTTCCAAATCAAGTAGATCTTGAGATATCGCATGTGATAAATTATGAGTGCTTCTACTGGCGAGTAAACATAAGAAACCACTTCTACATAGCGCCTCTATCGGCCAAATTGCAAACTAATTGGATGTTAGTTCGCATTGTGTGGCAGAACTATTCTAGTACTACAACTTTGCCAAAGAAAGTATGGTGCTATCTTGTAATACTCCTGATATATTCGCTCACACCCCAAATTAGGCGAAATCCCATAAGCTCTGGGATTCCTACAACACGGATTCCTACTGCACCCCCGAACTAACCGTGTAGTAGGAGTCTATACTGTATTGCGTTCGTCACTGGATAGCCCGTGGCCCAGCCAACAAATTTGTCGAAAACTCCACCTACTTAAGTTATCACGTTATTGACATACACACATATACGTTTGTACTTTTGCATGCAGTTTGTATGCACACTAGCGCCGCCTATCGGTTGAATTCCTACTTACTTGGTTCGTCACTGGATAGTCCGTGGCCCAGCCAACAACTTTGTCGAAGACACCACACACTTAAATTATCACGTTATTGAGATACACGCATATACGTTTATACTTTTGCATGCAGTTTGTATGCACACTAGCGCCGCCCAGCGATGGATTTGCCAATGATTTAGTTTATCACTGGACCGCTCTTGACCATGCTAACAACTTTGCCGAGATACCAAGTTTTTATAAAGCAATATCGCAATAATATTTACAATCCCAACTATCCCATTTTTATAAGGTACTTCCCAACAAACATTTTTGCTGTACAAGAGTGGAATAAACTACTCTTAAGAAACTTAAGAAACTGTTATTCAGCTTGTTCTGTTTCTTGGGTTGCGTCTCCATCCAGCGACGGGTGGTGACGCCGCAGATGGCTGTTACCACCCTCTTCAACACGCAAAAAGTGCAGTGATGCCAATTAAAGAAGTTAGAAATCAAGCGAATAAAATGTCCATTGATTCGTAACCCTCTTTTGGTGTAATTTGTAATCTTTTTGCACAAAAAGTGATAATGTTCCAGTGCAAAAGTTGTTATTGAATAGTTTATAAACCTATTTGTGTTGATTTTTAACTCTTAGAGCATCGAATTTATGGCCTATTACTTGCTATCTTTATTCGATATACAAATCGGAGAGGACAGTCCACTGGTGGAATCTTCCTACTTAACACAAACATCAGGCCCCACCCGGTGAAAACAAGAGCGATCTCGTCTCAATGATGAAAACCCGGTGAAAACAAGAGCGATCTCGTCTCAATGATGGTCATAAAATTTATCTTTCGTCTTTCGCTCGCTAGTAGGTATGTACGTATACATCGCCCGGACGGAATACCACCCGCATGGTTTGGTCTCGTTTCAAATATGACCGGCTGATTGAGTCCCTGGGTTTCGACCCCACCCGCGGTTCGCCGACATCAGGAGGGCAGTCCGCTCGTTTACGGCCCTGTTGACATACTCGTAAATTGTGCCATAATTTAGATGGATAGTAAAAATCAACGCGCCGTCATGCTGAAATATAAATCAGTTCACGAGTGTTATCAGATCGAAAAGCTCATATCGTCATCCGAGACGAACGTGGGACGATAAATGGCTTTCTTTAACATTTTAAGCCGAACCGCAGCCCAGCGCCGATCATTAGCAGAAAATTTACATTTAGTGGTGATAGATCGTGGGGAAAAGTTACGATGGATGATGCCGATACTTCGGAGCGCCATGGGGTTCATCATGTGTGGTCCAGTTCCGCAACCAGCAGTGAAATGATCGCATTTGGAAGTGGATCGATTATGATTTCAAGCATGCGAACCCAAAAAAAAATCAACACATGATGTCATTTTCAATTGATTAACCTCGAATTTGTTTTGGCAGTCACGAAGCACTTTTACCCTCAGATACCCGCTTTTTAGCGCTCATGGTAACGAAGAATAAGTTACTAATTTTGTAGCTGAGAAAGAGGATGTGAGGTTGAGTTGCTCTCTTAAGCATACTTTCCATAAAATGCGTTCATAGACTGTGTAAATTAATTTTTGCAATTTCTCATCGTAATAGGCTGTTTTACCTCATGCATTTTGTTAGAAATGCAGAAAGACGATGCTACCATGTAAACTCCCACACAAACTTCAAACGAATTGAGCACTGCCAAAATATTAACGGATTTAGTTGGAATGTTTACCAAAGCATCGTGGCGTCATATTTCATATGTAGTTTGCCAAAGTCTCCAGAGTTTTCCAGATCTTTTACGGATTTCCTTAGAGATTCTATCAGTAATTCCTCCAGACATTTCACTGCTTATCTAGGAATTTCTCTTGGAATTTCTCAAAGTTCTTCGGGGAAGAATTTCAACAGAGATTTCTCCTTAAATTTCGCTACAGGTTTACCCAGGAGCTCCTCTAGAGATTTTTTCTGATTAATTCTCCACAGATTTCTTCGGAAATTCCATCAAGGGTTTATCCTGGTGTTCCTCCAGTGTATAATTAGGGCCTGCCCATGAACTACGTGGACTCTTAGGGGGGGGGGGGGCTAAGATGGCATCATTCTACCTCATTATGATTCTTAGATATCCCTTTCGTGACGAACCAGCACAATCGTGCTGTTTTTCGGCATTGGTTTTACACATTTTTTTCAATTATTTTTTCCTCAAAATATGTGATGTAAATATTTTTTATGATCGAGTTATTACTCTTACTTGTATTTCCGAGCCTCAGCTTTGGCTGGAATTGTTTATGAAAAACGCCACAATAAGTTAAACAAAAAGTAAACAATCACCCTAGAAGTTGAAAAAGTTTTATCTGTCGTATTTTTATTTTATATTTGTATTTATTTTTTTTTATATTTGTTTAATCCAGGTATGCAGGAATAAAAATCGATAGAAAAAGAGTAGTTCTGCAAAACGGCGAAGAAAAAGTGGTGCTTTGTTGAAAAGCACAAGATTTCTGGGTGGTCAAAGTGGGACCAGCACAATTGGGCTGTTCCGTCCCCAAGGCGGTCCAAGTTCCATCGGAAATTGCCTATTCTTAGGCGTTTTATGGTATAGAAGATTGATTTGAATTATTAAATCACTACAAAGTGATAGTTTGTAAAAACATAGACGTATAATTTCATTTCAAGGAACACGATATCAGCTTGTACGAGTTTTTTAAAGAACTTTGAATACTTGGGTGAATAATATTACTCCATAATATCGAAATCATGAATTAGATTGGAACAGGGATTTGCTGTTCTTATTATCTTCTTCTTATTCACTTCTATGATTTGAATACCCTGTCAAGCTGATCTCGTGTTCCTAGATTTAAAATTATACGTCTAAATTTCTACAAACTAACACTTTGCAGTGATTTAATAATTACAATAAATCTTCTGCACCAAAAACGCCTAAAAGTAGGCAATTTTCAGCAATTACTTAGAGAACATCAGCCGGCTTGAGGACGGACCAGCACAATTGTGGTGGTCCTAAATTGACCCCAAAAAGTGCATAGGTGGATAATGTAGCCGAAGTAAAGAAAGTTTTATTCTAGATGACGTTAAGTTGATAAGAGAAAATTTGAGATCATCATTCTTTTATGGTCCGTCACGAAAGGGATATTGGCGTCCTAAAGATTATGTTTTGTGAAATCCCATTCCGTATTTTAGTGATTCAGTCGTTCCAGACAACATTAACCCTCTAATGGATACCTGGGGTCCATTGGACCCCAGAGCCACTTTGAAGTGGTCGCAAAAAAGTTTGGATTGACACATCGGTCCCGTTTTCACAGTACCTTCAAAATACACCACGATGAGTTATTTGTGCAAAAATAACAAATATTTCATGGCGTACTATAGATTATTTTTTATGTCAAAGTTGAACCGGGCGATGTTGGTCCCCTGGGGTCCATTGGACCCCACGACACGAATGATTATATCTTGTGATCGTCACTTCCTAGAATAATGCTGTCTTCGACAAAATTGTTCAATAGACCAAGGGCAATCTTGTGACGAACAAATTGAATTGGAATTAGCCCAGTAGGTGGCGCTATTGTTTATTCAAATTATGGATTGAAAGTTAAATTTAGCTTAAATATCTTGAGATTCGGAATGTATAGAAAGTTTGTGTCTTCGGCAAAAGTGTTCAATACATCAAGGATTATTTGGTAATGAAAATTATTTTAAAGTTTTTCTGCAAAATGGCGCTAATTAGTTCGTATATGCCCAGCATCCTAGATTACCGAGTGGCAAGCGTCCTCAAATAAGTACGCTTCTTTTGAAGTGAATATCTTGAGAATAACACAATATAATTACATTCTGTTCACAATACCAATACTTCCAATTTGGTGGATAATTTACTTCAGAATTGACTCACCCGGATACCTCCAGGAATACCTCCCAAAATTTCTGAAGGAACTCCTACCAGGATTCTTCCAGAAATTAATACAGGGATTCTTTCAGTAATTCTTCCCGAGGTTCCTCTACGATTTCATCTGGGAAATCCACTTAAAAGCCCTCCGGAAATGACTCCCAAAACTACATCAGGAATTCCACCAGGGATTCAACTAGGAATTCGTAAAAGTATTCTTCCACAAATGCTTTCCGAGATTCCTCCACGAAATCCTCCCAGAATTTCTTCAGGAATTTGTCTCCGAATTGCTCCCGGGTTTTCTCCAGAATTTCATCCCGGGTTTCCTGCATGAGTTTTTCTAGGAAATCCACTTGAAATTCCTCCTGGGATTTCTTCAGGAATTCCTCCGGGGGTTGCTTCAGGAATTCCTCCTGGGATTTCTCCAGGAATTCTTACCGGTATTTCTCAACGAATTTCTCCCGGGATTCCTCCAAGAATTCTTCCTGGCATTCCTCCAGGAATTCCTCTCAGGATTCTTTCAGGAATTTCTCCCGGGATTCTCCAGAAATTTCTCCTGGCATTCCTCTAGGAGTTGCTCTCAAGATTCCCCTAGGAATTTCTTCCAGGATTCCTCCAGGAACTCCTCATGGGATTCCTCCAGGAATTTCTCTCCAGGAGTTCCTCCCGGTTACGGGAAGGAAGCGTTGAAATTTACATTCCATTTTATTCGATTTTTCATGAAAATATATTTTGTATCACAGAGAACAGACATCCAAGCCTATAGAAAATTGTCTCGAAAGCTGTGCAAGGATTCAACTTTTTTAGCGTTGACAACACTAGCGTCACCTATGCGACAAGTTGCTACAATTAGTGGTGAGTACGCATATCTACATAAGTTTTATATTCACCACCGACAACAGCGTGGAAACATTGGGATAGCAGCGCCACCACGATGTTGCCACTTGTGTTGCCATTTCAAATGAACGTTTAATTCCTTAGGGGAGACTGGGGAGACTTGATCCCTTTTTCTTAATTTACCAGAAACTTTAAGAAAAAACACAAAACTAGATCCGATTTCCGTACAAAATGGCAGGTAAACATCTATTGCAAGTTAATACACAACAGAAGGCCTTTAAATTATTGTTAAAGTTTTGAAAACTGTGTTTTTATGGAGGCATGTCTTATGATGTATTTTCCAAAAATGGGTGACACTTGATCCCCATTTGAGCACATGGTTTATTTAAAGGGAAAATAATTCCAGAGTCTTTCTATTCATTTTCTTTTCGAGTTTTCTTGTATTTTCGATGAATATGGAGTGTTTGAAATTGTAAGATTTCCTTAAATTTCTAAGGATATGCCGTATTTTCAAAATGGGGAGACTTGATCCCCCTTTTCTTGGTTTGTACTAAAGTTATAATTATCTGACCCATTTTATCGTTGAATAGACTAGAATTCCAAGTAAATAGAGACTTCCGGATAGAATTTTATTTTTCACATGTATAATGTGTGTGTAATCCTCGAGGGATCAAGTCTCCCCATGTTACTGTTGTGTATACTAAGCTGAATTAATTAAAATATGTTAACAAAAGCCTTATTTGGATAAATAAGTTTGAAAGTATTTTATTCAAACTATGTGCTGTGAAATTTTGACACAATTTGGTTCAATTTTCACAAAGTTATTGATATTTTTCGGAATCGCCTAAAAAATTACTGAAGGACTGAAAACAAAACATCAGCCGTTAAAAAATAATGCAATGTACAATTGAAATCACTTGTAGCCAAAACATAGTCGTTTGTCCAGGAGTAGTTTTGGAAAAAATATGCTAGAAGAAAAATGTTTTTGATTCCGAACAAATATGGGGGGAACAAGTCTCCCCAGGGATCAAGTCTCCTCAGTCTCCCCTACATAGTTTTGAAACTGAGCTTGGATGTCTGATCTCTGTGCTGTGGAAAATTGTGTAGATTATGATCAAAGTCCAGGAATTTCCTCAGGGATTCCG